>NW_019214241.1:155422-179697 GCF_002532875.2 Varroa jacobsoni
ATATATGCGGTTTGTGATAAAATGGGCTCGAATTTGCGATGCCGGCATTAACGAATTTCAAGGGCTGTCGGTGCTTAGCAGAGGATGGCGCACGCACAAATAGGGTACTATATAAGACTTCTGCGATACACATAAACTAACATTCAGCAGCTTAACGATGTATTTGTCCAGTATTTTGCAAAGCGCTTTACGTATTCTATGTCTATTTTCGGATTTATTGACTAAGTTAAAAACTATTTTGTAAATCGATGTGACACCATGCATGTAATTTCACCATCTATCAATATTTTCCTTTAAAAAATGTTCTCTTATCAATTCAAAAATGTAGTAAGGGTAGGGATTAGGTTGGGTCTAGATTCCGGTGCAGCCCTTATACCGGAGGGTCGTCATTTGCAAATTGATTTGGCCTAGACCCCGCTGGTGGCAGAGTGCCATCGTCCTGAACTTGAATCGTTTCGGCGGAGTGAGCTCATTACAGTCTAGTTAATAATGTATTCGCCTTGGAATACATGCTCCGTTCGTAGATCTATGACCTATACATACGGACCGTCTTACACACCGGCTGTTAATATGAGTTAATGGCGACCAGCATTACCGAGTCAATCTTAATCAAATACGTATCACTGCTAGTTCATTCATCTGGATGGTTGTATATATATGTACATATAGATAAAATGATATCGTACCAGTAAATTCGGATGGCGGTAAAGCCTTTAGTCAGCTATTTGGTAACGAGAGCTTCCTATGAGCAGATTGTATATTGTATCCATAGGTTCACTGCGTCACCTCGTCCCATACTCATTACCGCCCATTGCGCGTGTACCAGTGTTCGCCAAGAAAATCTTTGCGGATCCAAATAACTAATCGTACGTGCGTATGTCAGCTGAATGTAATATGAAGGTAGGTGGCGGGCTTGAAGGATAACAAACCAACGGGTCCCGCACTGACGAAATTCGTAGTACAAGTCATGCTGATGTGAGAAACTCTGCTAGGGAGCCCTTTATGCAAACTCAGCGAGATGTGAACATGGTCATGCCGCAAGCATTTCTGCATTCCTAGGAACGACGAGTCCGAAGGAAGCTTCATGGAAGTAGCTGTCAATGCGATCAAAGCGGCCATACCTTTTTGTAAATTTCTTATCCTTTTCTAAGCTTAACTGGCGCTTTTCGTTTTGCCTTCATTGCAGTACTTTAGTGAAGTGCGTTCTTCGGACAGCGCTTCAAGATTATTCCATAGCAAATACCGTTGCTCTACATGCCGAGTATTTGGCTTAATATGTTATCGGCTGGCGGAACCGGTGGTCCCTTACCGCTTCTTGTACTTCTCACATTGGAAACCCTGTTAAGGCAGTGAACGAATTGAATGAAGGCGGCTGTGGTAACCCGAGAAAATGAATGAATGAATGAACGAACGTATTGCAGCTTCGAGCGCTGGTTTTCTCCAAAAGTTGAACACGGCAGGCGGGTGAGCGATCCTGCGGGGTTGTCGCATGGCTTGGTACCAAGCCCCACTACTGGTTGGAGGCAACGTGATGAGGGATGGAACAGTGAGCCAGCAGAGTGCCTGTACTCCGTTTTGCCCTTCTAGACGCCTCCGGGTTTCTCTCTATGCCTCAGCTACCTTTTCCGTTACTCATATGTGTTCATGCTCCTTTTCGCAGGCCCTCGTAGCCATTACTGAATAGTACAGTAAGTGCTTTTTGTGGCACATCCCACCGCTTCCATGAACAACAGTGGCCGATCAGCGTTGAAACGAGAGACAGGTCCCTTATTCCATAAGCATCGACCGCTATCCATGCTGCTCATTGGTGTGGCCTACAAGCGACAGCCTCTTCAGGGTAGGTACAGAAGCTCGTTGCAGAACCCGGAGCTGGCTGAAGCTAAACTGAATGTTGAGTGTGTTCTCTTTCTTTGGGTCAGTCCAAGCAATCCACAAATCAGCCCGCAATGAACTCCGTTGGTTTGATTCTATTCGTAACTTTAGCTGTGCTTGCGGAGCTCGCTAACCCGCTGCAAGTCGACCCTTAGCACTCTATTGGATCCCCAGGTTTTATCTGAGCTTATTCCACTCGAGGCTCAGCTTGGCCAACATATATCACCGGCGACGGAGTCTAAAAAAGCAAGAAAAAGATATAAAAATGACCATTGAATCGTGGGTCAGAAGTCAATAGGTAGTGGCTAGCGTGCTGTGTTGTGGCTGTTCGTATGACTGAACAGCAAAAGGATAAATAAGGCGGACACAAATAGAGCGACCAAACGAGGTATATAACGAGTTGTATGACAATGTGTGTTGGACGTTTGGGGGGCACGAATTTTATTAACAACGAGAGTGACGAGACTGTTGCCAGGTGCGAATGTGTTGCGGCCCCATTGGCAACAGAGGCAGGGTATGATTTCGCCTCCATGCCAGCCACCATATATGCTGGACCATGTATAATATATGGTTTCTCGATGTACATGTATTGGAGTACACCACTGCAGGGGTAAATGGGCTAGATACGGAGTGAATGAATACATGTTCATAGTTGGGTATGGGTCAGTTCAGACCAGAGTTTATCAGCGGATACACTGTCCACTGGGTTGTCGGGTTGTCCAAAGCACTATATTGGTGTGGACAAGGCGAGCGAACGAGGCCTAGACGTTACCTAAAATACCCGAAGCCATATTGGCATGAAAACAAATCTCGGAATTTTTTGAGAAGTCCTCCAGGGAGCTCCGCCGAGCTGGGCATCGGGACAGGGCAAGGTGAGCACATTAATCAGGCTCACAAATGCCGCTACTATACAAGGCTAACATTACTACACCATATGGTATAGCCCGGCGTCGGCTGCTGGTCCTGTTGCAGCTCCTTCATTCTCTAACATGCTGTAAACGATGTTGATAAAAATATCTCTCACATAGTCTCCGATTGGACTTTGTTAAGTTTGATTTTTAATTAGTTCAAACGTTAAACAGCGCCCAGCGCTCTTAAGATACTAGATGCTCTTATAATCTTCTTTTAGAAAATTTTTGCCTATGCAACCCTAATATTTTGACAAGGGGAACATATGTTCGTACGGCAATGAAAGAAATATTATAGAAAAAGCAATTTTTACAAATCCTTGTTGTTTATACACGTCGCTCCATTGTTGAATGTACTTCTTTCTTCAATTATATATATATATATATATATAGTTGAAGATCCGAAGTATATGGAGAACAGGTAGGAAATTCGGTAAGTTTTTTCTAAGTTAGACGCGGAAAAGTTTTTGTATATTTAATTATCTTCTCATAAGTTATTAACATCTAGAGATAAGAGATTCCTGATAATGATATCTTGCCAAACGACCAATCAGGTTCCTTTCATACTGTAGCGAAGAGATCTGAATATTCAGAAGACAAAAGATAGTCATAACAAAACAACGTATATTATATGTTTGATACATACCCGATTTCCATTACTAATAGAATCGAAAGGTGTTGTGGGTTAACGTTTAATATTATTATCCTGATTTTTTTGTTTATAATGCATCGCACTTCGTATGAATCGAGGGACCACGACAAGGTGCGTTCATTTTGGTCGGCGCTAGCAAGTCGCTATCGAAATCTCCAAAAGCCTTCGATCCTACCGATTTCATATGGAAGCCTCTCCGTATTGGAGGGAAGGGCTGGGCTGAACCTGATTCAGTTCGGTCTAACCAATACGTAAACACGACGACTGAGATACGTACGCTTGCTCCTCCCCAGTGAGGTCTAGCATACTTAGAGAAGGTGAGATCGATCAAATGGATTTAAAAAGTACTTTCGTTTCCCCTCGAGTATATTCATGACCCCCCCCCCGATCGATACTTGGTCACGTGATCAGCTGGCAAGCGGCTAGCGGAAACAATTTGTCCATCAAATACCGATATATAACTTTAGTACCGATATAATACCGGTATAATACCGATTTATAACTGTAATAAGTTTTAGGTACTGTGACACGTTTACTGGTATTTTATATTTAGGTAGATGATTTCTAAAGATGAATAAGCATTTGGACAACTGCTATTAAAAGAAAAAATCTTATCTAGATCTGTTAGGATTTTTGAAACGCATTTCTCAGATAACACCTACATGTAATCAGGATACTCATTAGTCCTTGTATGAAAGTCAATACCGTACGCGTCACTCGATGAGCAATAGGAGAGTAGCTATAACATGGTGAGAGAATGCGGTATGCCTTATAAGAGTAGCTAAAAGGGAATAATAGTAAGTATATATAGAATGAAACCAACGAACGACTCGGTTTACTAAGCTGACATACTCCTCAACGGGCACCAAGCTGAGGAAGCGGCGGGGGTGCAAATTAAATGGAAAACGTTCTTATTCGATTTTTCCTTCTTACTAGTTATGCTGAAAAGGACATATTAGTTAGGTAACGCCTTCCTCGAGGCAACCCCCCTGCAAAGCATTTTTTTTTATCTCGTCACACTGACTATCGCTATAAGCACAGCTATTTTTTACGGGACAGCGACCTTTTTCTTCGTTGTAGGCGAGCAGGTGTATGAGCAGGCTCTAAAAAGGTACGCAACGTACATTTATGCAATACGAACGCCTCTGCCATACAATTTTAGGTCGATACTTTATTGCTTAGCCATACGGATACATGGCAGCGCAACTAAAAGCAAGTACTCGATTTGCCTTTTTGGTTTGTCTTCAGCCTTTCAGTAGATACACATGTACCATGTATCCCGGAGGTACTCGCTGCATCGTTGGAAAAACCCGTTCGGCCTATATTTCTCTATGTCGTTTTGCTCTATCGCTTTATACTCGTGCATCGTTGTTTTGCATGATACCGTCCCTGATCGATTTGGTAGGACCGGGTTGTCGGGTTACTGACGAAGCCGAATACGGTCAAGTGCGCGCGAGCAGTTCTTTGGCTTTCGGGAGGAGGTTTCCGTGTTGGAGTGTTTTGTACACAAGTACGCTGCAAATCAAAAAACAGGACTCCAAAAACACAAGAAACGGACCGAAACACTAGGGATCGAAATGTTTCCAACAGACTGGGTCCAATTTGCCGATTTCTGGGTTAGAGCCTCCGCTCATTTCGCGTAGCTGCGTACTACACTGCCTCACACTTGCACGGTTCTGAGGGTAATGACGGTGGAACCCACGATCTGGCGGGTCTCTAAAGTTCAGCTCCTCGCTTTTCTGTCACGGTTTTGGCGTATTTGCACAAGAGCGTACTCACGTATCAACAGCTGTTCCCAACCTGCATAACATCGAAATACTAGAAAAAATATTCTATCAGCGTCACAATCTCACGCCAAACAGCAGATTGGGTCTCATACGGGATACAGATATAGCTAGGTGTTCCTATTTAAACAGCTTTGAGCGTTGGAGAGTTTAAACAGAACATCCTGTTAGCGATTTCCCTTTCTCCTTCTGCCCCAGTCTAGCTCACTTCATAGAGACTGCAGGCAGGTTTTCGACGAGGACGCAGTTACAGTAATGCTCTGTTACGTTGTTAGCCTCTACCTTGTTCCAAGGCCTTTGTTCACGCCGCGATAATAACGGACCCTATAGGTTAACTAGCTACTGCCACTGCAACTACTACTTCGTCATTTTATCTCATTACTTCACCAAGATCGAAAGCAGAGATAAAAATTCGAGTAAGATTCGTGTGTAATACATAGAGGTATCCACCGACCAACTAACAACCACACCTTTAAGTAAATCGACATGTAACATGATGTTAACGTTTCGTCTATCACAATCTCATGCTCATCGGCGTCAATGCCGTCGTAACCACAAAATGGACCAACGGGGCCTCTGTTTAGTTGCAGTAAACGCTAGCCAGCTACGACTAAACGACCAAGTGCAACAAGCGAAGTTTACCGCCAGCAAATAAGTAGCTTAATGCTCATGGCTGGCAGACGAAAAAGGAAGTTAGAGGATGCAAATGGAGATAACCCTCGGGGGTCAGCGGAAAGCGTCGCTATAGTCGCCGAAAACACTACAGATGCCGATCAAGCGTAATCATTGATAACTGTCTGAATGTATGTTTGTATCAAATACTGTTAAGTACATTAATTACTTTAGAAACAGGCATGGGACAAAAATAGGGGGTGTATGTGCTTTTTGTAGAAAGTTTTGCGTTTTGTTTCCTCGATAGACACATGTCTATTAAAATTGCTTCATGCACAATAGGATCCCACATGCGTGCAATGAATACATAGAATTAATGCGCAGGCACTTTCCACGTTTTTTAAACAACAATCATTGTGTGTCGGTGTTCATATTAATGGCTATAAATATACGAGGCAATAGTCTGATGATGGGGTATCAATGTTTCGATATACTGGTTTATAATACAAAACCATGGTGCAATAATGTTTTACATATGTTCATTTTTATGATACGGAAGGTCTATAGGATCTGTTACTTCTCTTCCAAGCGTAGTAGGGGCGAACAAGCGTTAACGATTATATAAACTATGTGGAAGGAAAGAAAAAATGTTGACTTTCCATAGGGTTTGTTTGTTATATTTAGCCTTGATGATTTAGAGCACGGGCAAAATCACAATAAGCATTTGTATATATGAATCTAGGCCAGTTTCTTGTCACGACAAAAGGTTTTTCCTTTTTCTTTGAAAGGGCGAAAAAAGCGAAAGAAGTTTCCCACATAGCAACTGCAGTTCCTGCCGCTAGTTTTCCTCGATCTGCTTCTGTTCGTAATAAGAAGTACATGTGAATTTAGTGACCATATTGGCTCGTTTAGAAGTTATCGTCCTCGTTTGGTGGACCTGAATAGTGTTGTTGGTATGTAACGATAGCGGAAACGGGAAAAATCTTTCGATAGCAAACAGCCTATCTTTGTGTCAATCGAAGCATGTAATGACCTATTATATAACAGGAAATGCAGGTGCAATACAATATCCTTAGAACCATAGATCAAATTGTAGAGGTACCATTATATATGGTCGACATTAAGGTACCTGCACTTTTCGTTTAGTGAATACTGCGCAAATGACTTACGGAGTATACGTTATACATTGGATATTGGTGCGTGTCCGACTTTCAGGACATTATATTTGTGCTTTTAGGTATTTTTTTTTAGATGTGAGAAAGGGAGTGATTCGTGTCACTTGCGTACCCTATGTAACTGCGTTTGGTACAATAGAAATCACAACTACCTACTGTTTTTGAACATCTGATCTTGCACACAATCTATCACGATTGGAGTACAACTTTTCGTTGAATTGAAGCAATAATACAACACCTTATTCATATGATACACACGTGTGAGCAGTCGAATGCAGCGAACAAAGAAATGGTTCTGGTGTCAGACCAGTTAGTATTTACTTAGCTCCGCCACTCAGTATATAAATATCATTTTGTCCACAAAATCCGATACTAAAGTAACCTCGTGCTTTTTTTTAGTTTTCTCTTAAAACTGCTCGTCTCAAGGCCTGACGTTACAGCGGTTACTTATTTCGGTGTTTTTATTACTGCTGTAGCCATCGTCATTAGTGTCTGCGATGGCGACGACGTCGTCGTATAAACCTACGCGTTTCGTTGCTGTCGCTTGTATCATGCCTGAAAATGGTTCGTCGGCCGGCTCATGCGAAGAAAACACCGGGAGCATTGTGGGGATATGGGGGGTGCCGGATCGTTCGTTCGGGTAGACGGCCGTTATGAGTCGCGAAACGTAGGCCGAGGTCGCTGCCGCCGCGATCTAGCCTCAAGAAGGACCTTCTTACGGATGACTTCCCGCCAATAAGAGCAGTCGTGGTTGCCACTCTACTTCTGATCCGTCGGCCGGCCGCTGTTACTTAAGCGTTGCTGGCTCGGTCAGCCGACGAATTTAAAGGTGCCTTCGCAGGCTTGCCCGTTTTGACTCCCTGACAGTCATAAACTGACGGCACTCTCACCGCGGTACCGGAAGAGATCGTAAGGGAGGCCCAGGAACTGAGACTTGGGATGGTAAGAAACGAAACGAACCTAACACTGGTTAGCTGCATGTTCGCCTGGTTGATTTTCACTACTACTAGAACTAGAACTAGAACTTAGGGTAGCCACTGCGTTCAATGGTGCTGTCTCACTGTATGACCTTTCTGCGTGCTCACTCCTTTTCGCGCTCCACGAATAGAAGGCCTTTCGAACCTTGCGAACGGATCTTGTGCCAGTGGGTCTGTTCGTTCGCTGAAAGAACGAACGCAGCGAAGCTTACACTTTCATTGAAGCAGAGACGACTATGTAGGATAGATGATGAGAACAAAAAGTTTGTTTTAGCAATACCTTATGCTTAACTGCATGGATACATAGGTGCGTGCCGTTCGATGGAGCTTTCTGAAAGCAACAACCTTAGGTTATGCCGATCCTCTACACAGGCGGCAAAGGAAGCACAGCGAAGGCTATGCAACGTTCCTAGTATTCTCACACCGAGCCTCTTCTATGAATCTCAAGCACCTCGCTCTTCTGGGGGTAGTTACGCCAATGAAGATGTCTAGGTACTTAGCGGTTCATCTTCCCTCCACGATTTTATCCGTTCCCTGCGATCGCCTAACCTACTCTCCAATAACCTATGCTGCCGGATTACGAGGGTCTGCCGTAGCATGCTAAAGGGTGGACACATAAGTATGTATGTGGTGTGGCGTTGCTGGGACAGTATCTTGTATAATATATTCAATCGGACAAAGGCAAAAATAATAATAATAAGCAAGATGTTAGACTGGTGACGATTGACATACTTGAATAAAATAATTTAGAATATCCTTTCACGTAAAAAAAAAAAGCCGAAATTTGAACAGAGATCTTCTTGCAAACGAAACGTTAATCCAGCTACGGTCATCCTGTTCTGTTTAGTTTATAATTTTGATGACTTTAAAGAAGACGATTATCGAAATATGCTATCGCTCTTTTGGGGTAATGGAACCTACAGATCTTTGACCGCAACATGCCGCTCTTGAGACGTGTTGCGGCCAAAGATGAGAACGATGCGGTTCAACATGAGAATCGCGTTTATGTAATCGATAAGAGAGGCAAGTGGATAAGGTTTTGTAAATATTTAGGAATTGCCAAGGCGCCTTTAGATTTTAAAATAATCTAATTTGCCACTTGTGTTAACTTAAGGCTGAATGAACCTCTAATCATTTTGGTGTCCTTGGCCTTAACATATATTTAAATAACTTCAACCCATTTACTTTTTCCCAATATATTGTATTTATAATGCAATAGCAACACGACTAGCGAACGTGTTAAACTGAGCCACTGCAACGTCACACAATGATCGTCTATCTATCGCTCTTGCCTTCACAGTTACTTTGGTCTTGCGTCTCCTTCGGCGTTTTCTAATCATTTTCCGGGTGACCGTAAGCTCGCTCTCCCGCTTTTCATCTGTTGGCTGTTGCCGAGGGGTCAGTTACTTGCTTTTGTCTGCCTTTTTTCCTGTATTCGTACTACGCCAAGAGCGTCATTGCGGTTATTTCAGTTCGAAAAAACCGACAAACGAGTCAGCTCTGAGAGGGCGCTGCTGCCATCGGTCACTCCATGCAGGCTACTTACGGCTCGGTGCTGGTATTTGCTAGCGAAGCTCTTAGATTAGCGAGAAGCTTCACGAGGAGAAGATGGAAGTGACGCAATGATCCCATCTGGTGCTCGAACATAACATTCGACGATTGACGGCCAGGTGGCGTCCGTAGCGACAGTGCCCAACCAGCTCCCAATCCACTTATCCTGCATTGCCATCGACCAGCTTCTTCGTTTTGGCTCGTCGTTTCCAAATTACGCTCCATGCTCCCTTGTCACGCCCGACGATATCACCCTGCAATTCCCTTCCCACCAGCCTACCGCCCTTGTTGGACAGCCGTTATTGCAGCCGCATGAACAAACGAACAATGACTGACCTCTGTTTCTCTTAGCGGTACCACCAGTAGATAGGTACTTTACAGTAATAGAAGGGGTTCGTTAGCCATCTCACAATCCCCGAAGTGTCTCTCTTTCGATCTTTCCCTCTTTCCAACACCAGCAATAGCGACCGAAGTGGTTCAGACAGCACCAGTAGCAGCTGATCTTGTCTCGTTAGTCACCCTTTCCACGTAGCCCTTTCCATCTGAGGGCTTTCCTCGCACTCAGTTACGCAGTAGCAATAGTGAATCGCTTTGCACCTACTCTCTCCCCTCCAACCGTCTGCCTCCTCTCCCTCAAGCGTTGTTTTTCCTGTCGTGCTGATTTTTCCTGCTTTATCCTTCTTGCTCCCGCTATAATAGACAGTCGCACTCACTACTCTCTCATGGGGGTAGTTTGTTTCTCCCTCCCCCCTCTCTCTCTCTCTCTCTCTCTCTAAGAGCGAATAAGAAAAAAGGTCTCTTTTATTCGTTTGAACCCTATAGATGCGCGAAAATGAAACGAACTTGAGCGACGTCACTCGAAAGAAAAATATCGTTGGAAAGGAGGCTGGGCACTTCAAAACGTCGCTTTGTTCTAGGTAAACAACGACGGACTGATGAGCGGAGCAACTGATGATGGACGTTTTTGATTGGAACTCTTCGGATTAGTGTCGTCTGCAAAGTGTAATTTTTTACCAACTGGAAAAGAGGGAATGGTCTTGAAAAGTGGCCACCAACTCGTTCACACAGAGGAAAACATTGAAGGGTAACTCACACACATATCTGGATTGACATGGGATGATGTGGGGTAAACAAATGTTTACGGAACTGCACACGAGTAACACACCAACGACGGTCTACATTGAGATTGCACCTAAAGGCGCCGACGAGTTTAAGGAACACAGTGGACAGCGCAACGGGTCGGTAACGCTGTCTGCCTCGTTATTGCCAACAGCGGACAGAATTACCAGCAGGGGTATTGACTGAGAGGAACCATGCTACAAAACTTTTTATCGCAGTAGGATAAAGAAGAATGAGAAACGAACGAACAAATGAGGAGCGATTCTGTTTGAAGCAGAGCGCGTGTCTACTTACGGGCGGCGACCCCGCCTCATCGATAGAATAACAACTTGATAAAGAATTGTCTCAGAGATATGTACCTGGCCAGTTCAGGACAAGGGCGCTTTGTCGTAGGATCTGTTGTGGATCATGCTGTTTGACTTGTGCAAGTCATAGAATAGCCTCTACTTGAAGAATATATCAAGATCAATGGATTGAGGTTCTGCGAGAGTTTACTGTAACCTGTTCCCGTTTCCCTGTCTCTCTTTCTCTCTCTCGCTACTTATTATTCATACCCAACGCAGTAGCTTTGGTGCCAAAGCAGTTGTGTTAGGCTCTAGAGTCCAGGGGTACACTTAGCTTTGTTCTACATTCCATTAACTTAGAGAATTCAGACGCGTTTCACAGAATGTAGGAATTCAATTTCCTAGTCTAATTGAAGACAAAGTATTAGAGAAATTGTAATTTTTTCCGTATTCAGAAGAGATAAGATCAGGCTTAATGTTTGACGTGACGCTAGAGGCGCCCGAACCGAACGACCAAAAAAAGCATGTGACGCCCGAAACGATTCAAAAACGTTACGGATCAGAATGCGCAGCGTAAGTTCGATCGAAATTTGGTCGACTCCTGAGTTTCTAAAAGCTCGCCATAGCCTCGGTACGTGGAGAACCAGTTAATGTAGTAGCTTATTGTCCGCTGTTGATTTGGAGCAGGAAGCTGCTTTAGGCGGTGAATCACCAGCTCAAAGTTCTACGAAGTTGGCATATATAATGTATAGCAGGATAACGGGTTTACACCAAAAGTATATTTGCTATTGGACAACTGACTTCATTCCGTTTCCTGTGCCAAGGGACACATTTGACATCTATAATACCGCATAAATAGATAGCTTTTTCGTCGCATAGTTAGTAAGTTGTAGTTTTTCGCTTCAGCCGTAGTAAGGTTTACCTGCAATGAGTTATTGAAAAAGACAGAAAGCCTTTCCTGTTTCGAATATTGCATAGCGTCAACGGGCAGGCGAATTCCACTGGCATCGATTATAAATTTATTTTTAATGTCGATATATTTTTATATACATAGACACGCCGCACCCAACTATTCGAAATCTATCTCGCACCCTATTGCTCAGTTAGTAAGAAATAGGCCTTTTTTCTCCCATTCAAATGACGCTCATATACCTAACAGTGTTCTGGGAAAATGTACGATATATGTGCGTAAATCAATTCTAGACAACATCCCAGCCGCTGATTTCGAAATTATGACAACGCTTTAAATTTATCGAACATATATGCGCATCATTCTAGCTTCCGAACAAAAAAACAATAGCTTAGATTCTTCCTTTCGGTATACGTTACGTTAGGAATTTTGACTGTCGAAAGATTACGGCAGACTCACGAATAAGTAGGCTCAACGATCTTATACATTACATTAAATGACTAGCAAAATATTTCTATCGTTGCCTCTCGGGGCTGCAACAGATTCTGCTAGTAACGATCTTCAACGTGCAACATGCCGATGGAAGGCGAAGGTCACATTAACCTCGTCGAAGTGCCTCGTCACAGAGCGTGTAGTCGATATCATGGCGGAGTCACATTTAGTAAAACAATTCTTGCCATCTGCCATTTCTCAAATTACTCGGCAAGTGACGTAATATTCAAAAGTTCTTGGAACAAACATATGTATCTACAATTGCCCGGATAACAAGGCGTCGCCCCATGTAGGATTAACAGCTGCAATAACAACCGGCGACCCATCTACAGCGTGGAAATCCTTATTGTGTTTCAGCTTTCATTGACTAAGCGGTCTTCATCAAATGAAGATCCTATTGTATTTATGCACCTGTAGCCGATCCGCGAACTCGCATCATCATCATCGTCATTGATATTTTACACTAAGAGCAGCAAGAGCGCGTTAAATAGTTGCATTTTCTTAAATTTAACAGTATATAACAAATGTAGAATTCCCACCTATGCTACATAATCGACACGATTTGGCACCTTGTCATGCCGTCAGCGAACCAAACGAGTTTTTTCTGCGGCTACTATAGTGGTCAATCTGACGATCGGTATGGTGTGATCTAGATTTCAAGAACGGAACGCATCGTGAATTGAACGTCGAGGCCCGTCATCATCAGCAATGTCGTCGTATTGTTGAAGCCTTACGCTGTCATAATAGATATCCCGCTGGTACCATCTACAGTGAACAGCGCAGTTATGCACCCGTTGGCGTCCGGCTCTCCTCTAGCTCGGCATTGGCGTTCACGGGCACGGCCTTTGTCCGTTAACATGTCGGTGTTTCATTCGTGCTTCGACAGCGTCGTCGACCAAGCGCCGGCCAACAGCATCGCCGCAATGCAATGTTCCGATAGGACTGAATCAGTCGTTACAAGCCCTATTCAAGGAGATGAAAAAGAACCTGTTGCCATTGGCCGACCGAAAATCCACACACTTTGTTATGTCACATAACTTGTACAGATTTGCCAAGAAACGCTCCTCCTTCGCCCAGTCCCTTTTCCTTGCTCGGATTCGATTTCGTTTGACAAGAACATAGACAAGCTTCGTCATCATCAGCCGAATTATATGGCCTTGACTCCAGTGCATGAAGAGTGTTTATTGAATATGCATGATATTTAGGAAAATATTTAGCCGCCGGAATCGATATTAAAGATAGCATTGGGTGTTCAATGGGCACGGATCGAAGAAAAAAAATGCTGAACGTTCCACTGTGGGGTAAATAGAACGACACCATAGTCAGCGGAGACAAAGCGCGTAGGAGATGAAAAATGGCGCGCGAGAAAGGCAACACCGTTTCCATTATCGGTTGGGGTACCATATATGCGATAACACAATGGACAATTAGAAAATTTTCTTTTTTGTTATATTAGCAAGCTGAAACTTTTCGTCTCAGTGGTCTCCTATTGTTTTTTTATTAGCTTCAGCTAAATCGCTCTGAGGTGTGCTTTTATCGAACAAATCAAGGAGCAGAGAAAAAAACCTAATCAATCCAAATTGATCCAAGTCATCGTTGTTACGAAGTAAACACGAGTACGGTAACGAGCCATCCGCGACACCCCGCTTCGAGGGACTCTACAATCTCGGAGTTAACTTTCTCTTCAGAAATGGGAATAACAGGGTTTTTCATACGGAAGGAACGAAAACAGCAAGAACAGTGTTCTGCTAAATTTCGCTTTTCTGATAAATGCCCTTGTTCAAAGATAATGATCGGCATAATAGATTCGTCTTACATACATCAGCGTACAAATATATATCCAGGTACGTTTGAGATAGTACGCCGTTCGTGGAACGAATAATTCTGTGAGTTTTTCAGAAAAAAAGGCTATTTTGACAGAAAAAATAATCCGCCAGAAGTTTAGGTCGCATTGAAAATCGTTGTAGCACCAGGTGACGAAGGCCAAATTTTAAGGTTAAGTCTAACATAACTATAGGTTACAATTTCCTGATGGCGCAGCTCCGTTAGTGAGTGCTCCCAGCGATGCAGCCCTGATCCCGTTAAAATACACATATCGCATTACCGCAAAAATAGTTGACTACTTTAAAGCACAGTTCTGTTGTTCTATACATGTGTTTGCCCGTTAATGATAGATGCATCGTCACATATTGTCTTGTCACGGAAAATATTCAGCTACCCTTGCTATGTGCTTTCAATTGTGAGGACCTTACTTCCGGTTCTACCGTTCCAAATCAAAAGCTGAAAGGTGGCGCAATGAGCAAATGCATTTAGGCTTTAAATATACAAATGTCAGCTTGCTTTTTTCCCCAAACAGAGGGTTTTCAAATCAACCGCCTTTATTGGCTACTGGACCGCACGCAGGTATGGATAACATTGTCCTTCTCAAGGCCATTTATCCGGCAACCAGATGTAATCGTAATCACGTTTCATAACTGACCTATCGGAAGCATTTTTGCAATTCTTGTAAAACTATTGTAGCTTAGCCTAGATGAAGCGCATACTAGAAACTGTAATATCAACTGACACAGAAATATTCAGAATTCAATAAGCGCGTGCCATCGTCAGCCTTGTGCCGGCCTTAGACACGGCCACGTTCGCATATACCAAGCGGAAAAAACACTAATAAATTAACTGTTTACTAGGCGTCCGAGTAATAATTGTCCGAACCAGCTACTGAATAACAGCATAAAGTAACTGGAGTAAAGCATGCCACCCTTTTTATCACGAGGATGACCGTGCCTTAAGGGCACACAAGCCTTTCGGACCGAGATCTTATTTATGTTAGAATAAATATTAGCCTACGCGCTACAAAACAGCGAGAGCCTTCCCCTTCTCTTTTTTACCGAAGTATTCACGGCCAAGAGTATGTTGACTCTAGGCTTGCTCTGACCATTAAAAAGAGCTGTGAGCCGAAGTTTACAGGTGTGGGCGATTGTGGTGCGGGGCAAAGCCATTGCCGGTCAGAGTCGGCAAATGGGACCACGAAGGAAACATCTGTTGTTCTCGTGCTCTGTGCTGCGTATGCTTATCCTGTTTTGGCGCCCATTATACCGTTCATCTGAATTGGTTTTAAACATGTCCGTTTCGTTGACCTTACCGCAAGCTATTACGACGCATTGGTTCTAGCAATGGCTTCGTAACTTTTGAAGCTCTATCAGTGTACGCGTAACGTGCTTGGTACGTTTATGTAGCTTGCTTGTTGCGCCACCTATACTGATAAGCTAAGCCTGTTTAGATGAAAAGTTCGAGATACGAGATCGATACGATTCGTGTTATCTGTTCGATTGTATTAACGATCGTAAACAACGCGAAAAGTCAAACTAGCTTTCGATCTCTGTAAACGAATAACGCTGGGTGCCGGGACTGCATTTTAAGGAACACGACACGTATACGGGTGCAACAGGCAGCTTGTTGTGCTAATTCAGTTCCGACGTGCTCTCAGGGCTTATGACGGCTATTACCGTATTTCACGTTAGTAGCGCCCGTTGAATGTACATTAAACATTCACATAAAAATATTTATGCGAAAAAGATCCTGCCTTAATATATTCGTTAACGTCACGCAGTGAAGATTCAGAGCGTAACTGACTTCAAGCATCCGATTAAGCGGTGTTGTATACGACGGTCAAAAGAGGTCGCTGTTGTCCTCGTTATTGTGCACTGACCGACTTCAACGAAAAGAGGCATAAACCTAATTTTCCGTGTTTGAACGCAGATTCGATTGCATACGTATAAATAATAGCTATTAAGGATCGTCTCAGACTTTGTATATCGCATAAAGGTTTCTTATTGTTAACAGCAACACTAGGTTGGTAAGGCTGTTGGCAAATAATGTTAGGCAAAGACCGTGTTATTACGGGACGTCTCTCAAACGCCTCAGCGTCCAGTATTTTTGTTCCAATGGTGTCGGATTGAAAGAATCTTCCAATTTTGTTGTCCGTCATTATGTAGTTACCTCTAGCACGAAACTGACACGAATGATCGAAGTGCAATTAAGCTGTCTTTTGGACCCACGTAAGTGGTAGCATTGTAGTTGTGATCACCATGTAGAACCCTCTGTCGGACATGAGCAACGACCCAGCTGTATCGTTACTCAAGAAGCTACTCCTTCACCGTAACCACTGTCTACGTGTGGTGCACTTCTATGCACACACCACACCTTCGTTCAAGTGAGTTCCTGCAATTATGACCCATCATACCCCCTCTGCTGCCTCTGGGTACGTAGCGGCTATGGATAGCTAAACAAAACGGGGACGCAAAAAGGTTCAAGGGCTGGCACGCCCTATCCCAAACATCTAGAAAACTATTTCAGGGCCATTTTGTTAACGTTAATTGTAACATTGCATGAATATGTAAACAAAAGATACGGTGTCATACGACGACATTATGGCATTATTCAATCATCTGATTCAACCAGCCTCTTCTTCCTGTTTTTTGTGTCTATATATATATATATATATATATATATATATATATATATATATGTAGACAGTATTCTGCTTGATTCTTATAACGACATATATTTTTAACATTATCATATGCTGTTAGAAACTGAAATCATTCCGTGACAGCTCCAACATAGACGTTGTTGGACACTTCTTGCCGAACAAGACTTTCATGAGAAACGCCAGACGTAGTCCTGTTTTATGGAATAATCCTCAGCTTTAGGAGAAAGGAAAAAAAGACGCTAGTCTGAAGACAAACAAATCAGCAAATGAGTGGGCAATGACGACCAGGCTCCTCTATGGAGGGCCTTTTCTCGTATGAGCTGCTTCCTTACTATACGTAAAGTCCTTGACGGTTGCAGTTAAAAACGACTCGGACTCCTTCGGCAACCGAAATGATGAGCTGTTACGCGTTGTACTTTGCGTTACTAATCCACAGTATTCCCGGGAACTTATGGCAATCGATGCGCTAGAGAATGGGCATCCTGCGAGGACCGTACTCGGGGTAAGGACCAGCACATCCTGTAATCTGCGTTCCGTCAAAAGCGACGTATCTTGTATATTTTGTTGAAATAAATTAGTCACAAAATCTTGCTTTTAAGGTTTCAATGCAAATGCGATAGACAACAATATTTCTCGAAGATGCTGGATCGAGGTGATCTTTTACCCTAAATATGTCCGATAGTCGAAAATAGCTCTACAATCAGGGGACCGAGAAGGTGTGCTCCATATAACGAACAAAAAAATCGACTCCACTGTAGCATTAGTTGACAGCCGGATGAGCTGGGCATGAAGTGATAATAACAAAATAATAGTAATAATCATTTTAGCGCACACCCATTCCCGAATGATCCGACACATTAGAGCATGTAGTATAGCGAAGTCTATATAATGTTTGTCTGGTCAGGATTTATACTAATCCGTTATGATCGGCCTTGTAAGAGCATGTTGACTGAGAAGGCTTCTTGTACTTGCACCAGACCAGATTTTCTAATACTACTATCGGAATCAATTTAATTTCGCTGTACTGATCGTAAAAACAACAAGTTCTTATCTCAACTATGTTTGTCATCGATAATATGCTTTCATTGAAGGAATTCATAGACGATCGTGTTATTTAATTACGTTTTAAAAATGCTCATCTTAACGCTCGTATTACGATCATAATTCATAGAGACACTGAAAATAGATCTGATCAGTTTCGGAAAAAGCAACACTAACCTCTTTGCTCTACTGTGTCAGTCTATTGTGGAATAAGTTACGCAACCTAAACTAACTTATGTTCCTCGTTGTGTTACTATAATAATCAGCCTGTTTCGTCTTGTAGACTCGACTAAATGTAACTTCTCACAAAACTCGATTCGTTTGCTATTATTTTTCCCGGTAACAATGAATAACGCCGGAAATCCTAAAGTCCTAAACCATCAGCGACGATTTATCTTCCTATATATCTCAGTACATAAAAGGTAAACTAAGATCACTATAGAGACGTTCTTGTTTTTCTAATAAATGTCAATCAGATCTTATAAAGATGCGATCAACGTCACCAAACATAAAAACTTTTTTTTTCCGGTAGGATATTATGGTTTCCTTTAAAGATTTTATGGCCTACATTTTATCGTACTCGATGGATAGGATGGCATTGTTTTGCGCGAAGTACGGTTATCACTGAATCAACGACTTCTCCTATACGATACGCCTATAGTATCTATTTCCAGTTCGCAACTATTTGTATCTACGACCAGATACAGCTGGAAATTTTGCTCAACTTGTGCATTTCTGTGTTTTTTAACCGACCAAATAGATACAAACATAAGTAATCGGCCTCTGCTGGGCTTGTCCGGTACTTTAGACATGACCTGAACATGCACTCTTGTATGTTGCATTGGAATAATTAGGCCATCAAGTTAGCTTTTTTGAACCAACTGTGCTATTCTCGAAATAACCCACTACTCCACTGATCATCGTTATCGACTCGAATAAAACGGCTCGTCGAGCTCGTACCTTCTGCTGATACGTGTCCATTTGCATTACCGACTTGAAAATACGAAAATATTTCCTTAGTGTCTTGATCAGAGAGAACGAGAGGGAACGATGCTACCCTCACAAAGGAATTCAGCTTGACCTACTTCGTGCCAACGTAAACCTATTGATCCTTTGGTTCGTCTGCTAGCTTTCCGCAAGTGGCTGCTGCTGCCGTCGTCGCTGTACGGGAAAGGTTACGAACAGCTTGGATTATACCGAAATAGACCTCAACATAATACACCCGCGTCAGCTGCCGATGTTGTATAAATACGGCTGGTCCTTGTTTGCGCTTTGAAAAATATTGATCAACAAAAATGGCCGCCGAGAACTCGGATTTGACCACTTTCTGCCACAGACAAGTAAATATATATGTGTATATATATATATATATATATATATATATATATATTGTGTTGATAAGTGTGCGGCCCTGTTAAAAATGTCAGTGGCAATAGGCCTCTGCTTTCAACCGTTTATGTGTTATCGCTGTTGTACAACGATTTCCTATGATGAGAAAATCACGCGCCTGGAACAAAGCGTTGAATTTCGTCAAGCGCGCAAACAACTTGCCAGATGCCATTGAAACCTGGATACGGTACTTGTCTCGTAGAAGACGTAATTACGTGAGGTACGTGCGCTGAAATAATCCGAAGTCTAGCCACCGTTGACATAAATTTTTGCTCTTGCGTTGAATCCTTTTATATGAATGTAATATAAAGATTAACATCTGTTAATTCCAAGTAACTTATACACGGACCCGTTCACTTAGTGAGGATGGAACGTTGCGGCAGAAAATATACTTTAAGTAATTCTCGTCGTAACTACTTCATAACTTATGCGCCTGGCATATTCAGACGTTCCATATCTGTGTAGGTGTGTAAATACAAAAAGCATATCATTGTGAACCAAGTAGTTGCTAGTTTTCATTCTACTACCAGCGCTAAATATGCGCCATTAACAACAGTTTCTGTCATGGTGCTGTCTACAAGAAAATGAATGTCAGGACAAAGGACTCTTCATAGATAATAAATTGAAGCTTCGTCTTTAAAATCTACATACTTTGTTTTCCTTTTCTTGTCTGTACCTTGTTTGTTTTCCCTTAAACTCGTACTTTCTGGCTTTGTGTGCTCTTGACAAAGCTCTCTGCTGATCAGCGAACAAGCGAGCGAGAAAAACAAATTCGGCGACGTAATCGCGCTTTTTTTCATCAATGATAGTAAGCTTCCCTTCACCTGCATAGCCGCCGATATCACCGCCCCGTTACCGCCAGTATTCGTACGTTTTCCCACAAGCTTTAGTTAAAGGATAATGCTAAATATAGCATGTACGAAGTAACGGCTGGCAGAAACAATATCGTGATACACACGTCCTATAAAATGAGATATTGGCAATGGCCATTAGCTACAGCTGCCGCTCATCATCATCCGAATACTCCTCAAATATCTACGTAGTGTCACTCTCTGGATGAATTCTAGGCTAGTACAAATGATGAAGGTAGCTTATTTCTGACTCCTGTGCTTTGATTTTGATAACATGATGACGCCGTAGCGAAAATGCCCTGTTAAAGTCTGCGACGGTTGGTTGAAACAAGTAGTTCCATCGCGAAACCTCCTTCGCCGTCAACAGTTTTCATGTCTGTAACAACGAATTCTTAATTGCCACTGTCTCTTGTCCTTCGTGCTTAGTTAGTCGGTAATGTATTTCGTCACGCAAGACAATGGCATTCACTCATGTTTGGCATCCGTTAATTCAGAAAAAAAGCAGGACGATCATGCTTCGAATGGAACCCACAGCTGTGTCAGCTTAGCTGACTGCTCAAAAATATAGGCAGCCTAGAGCCCCTCTCACACTATATACGTCCACCTCGACAGTGTTACTATTTCCATAATGTGGCAGCAGACCGACAAGGATTTTATCTTTCGTATGGTATGCCGGTGTTCGATTGTGCCCAGTTTGATCCACGTTTGTGTGACACGTTTGTGGTACTTACTACCCTGTATCTTTCGATCTGTCGAATCCTGTAAGTTCAATGTGAAGAACCGACAAAGTAGCTTTGCTTTACGAAGTACAGCTAACATCGCCAGAATTCCTGTATTCCTTGGCAAAGCCGCATGCTTTGCTATGTACGTGCGTTTATCTATGTACTATATAATCTATGCACTTGTGCATCAATCTGTAGCTGTGTACGAATGCGCCTGTATGTATGCACATGTAGTAAATGAAGTGTTCCCATAATTCGACCCCTCACCTGTCTGACCCTTTCCAAGGGTCTTCTCCAGCCGGTAAGGCCCGACGTACTGGAACGCGTGGCGGGTCGAGCTGGCCTGATCTTTGTTCGACATCCTTATGCTGCGTCGTGCCACCTGTGTCGTCCCTTCACTTCGATGTGCTGCGGACCTGCGAACGTATTATAGCAGTGTGCATATAAACAGTTCGTTGCAAACAGCCAACGATCCCACCATATTATGATGGGCGATGGATCAGATATTAAACGTTGCACGATGCTACACTACACGAGATATAATCCGATCCTCCACCGACGATTGGGGTTGCACAAAGGTTGGCCCCGTCTTCCCGTCTATTCACTGAGGAGCACGATACCACCAGAAGCACGCCAGCGCACCCCACGAGCCCGGCCACTACGGCGACGAAGTTGGCGATGATGACGCCAAACGACCGTACAACACCGAAACCGTGCGTAGTTGTAAACACATGACCACAGAATGAATCCGCGCTGTAATGGGTATTCGATTGGGCTGGTCACGTTCTGGGGGCGGCAGCTGTGGCGCCGATGGTAGCGACAGAGAGAAACCCTCAACGGCGACGATTGTAACCGCTCTCACTTGCGACTTCCGTGCAAACACTACCTCATCACACAACTCCTTCGAACATTGCCACTTCTTCGTCGCACTTTCTCATATCTGTGCACTATCGCCGCGCGCTTTCGTGCTTTTTTGATCCTTTTCTTCTATTTCCGCTATCTCCTTCTTGTTTCTGCTCTTCGGTGTAACAACTACTTTATCCTCAAACCAGCAGGTAGAAGAAATCGCCATGCACGATATATATATATATATACATATATATTCATATATATGTATATATATGAATGTAAAATACTACTACCGCTGAACAATACCGTTTACCACGATCCAGCAGCACTCTACTGTGATGAAGGGCAAACGATGCCCGCAGCAATTGTAGTTGGTGCAGAACTTGTTACGAATACGAAAAACAGGCAATGAAACAGATTCACCTAACACAACTCGATGATAACCATGATTACAGCGCTGCGTCGATAATGTGTATGATCTGAATGAATCGCTTTTAGTGAACTGAGCTAGCAATCACCGTAGTCTACCAAGCTACTTAGAAAACACCGGCCAGGTGGATCTTTGCATGTGTGGGAGGGGGGACTAAAATGTTATGATGACAGCGGAACTTCGATACCGGAGTGACTTTTCTCTGGCTAACCGCAAATCAGATGTAATCAACCAGCTGAAGCAAGGCCATTTGCCTGCTACAGTTCTAAGACGGAACAGGGCCAAATGGTTCGGAATGGTTTGGGTACACAGGACCACGTTTGCTGTCTGTTTGCTTCGATAACGCTGGTTAATTTCGGTTGGTATTAGTTGGCGAACTCGGCTTGGCCGCCCTGCGGCCTCTCTGCCGAGGCGCTGCGCGTTTAGACACTGGCGGACTGCAGGGCGGCCATGAGACAAGGATAGTGGAGGGCGGCGATTCGAACAGTAGCGCGGGCGGCGGCGACTGGGCAAACGCGGGGGGCCGACATCGAGACGACAGGCTTGGGGGGCACTCGGAACACGGCCGCCATGCTCACGATACTCACAGGCCACAGACGGCTACCATCTTGGATCATCAGAGGGACAGACAGCACAGCAGGCTGCTCTCTCGCTTCGACCACCCTCCGCCCTTCGAGATTGGCGCCCTTTCCCGCACGAGTAAACGAGCGAGTGTGGTGCCTTCCTTCCATGAACATTTACTGTCTCAGCGAACCCACCGGACCCCTGATCTCTCCTCGGTCTCAACCCTACAACCCTCCACCACCCGCTCGTTTGCCTTTCTATTCAGAACTAGCGTATCCCCGATTCTCAACCTCCTCGCATCGGGACCACTGCCATTACTGCTGCTACAACTATTGGTAGAGGCAACTCCACTGCCTGCTAGTACTGACCCAACGTTAGAACAGCTCTATTGCTGACAACAACAACGAGGGCGGCGGTTGGTGGGCGAGCGTTCGGTCGGTTGGTTGGAGACTGAACGGGCAATCCCCCACGAGTCTCGCTGTCGCTGCCCGTCTGCTGGCTGCTTTTCAAACTGAGGCAACAGTAGCAACCTTCTTACGGAAAAGAGGAAGGTAGATGACAGGGAGCGCGCTAACTTTCGAATTCTCTGGAGGCCTGGGCCCCATTCGAGGGCCAGCGGTTGGCGGGCAGTCGCAGTGGCAATAGAAGCCTAGGATTAATGGACAGTCCCATCGTTGCCAATCTCATCCCAACAGAATCGTCGCGCGCTCGAAAGCTTGTGGAAACTAGCGACGGAGGCAGCAGATAGCTGGAGAGCAATAGTCGATCGGCCGGCATTTAGTCAAAATGTGCACGCAGAACGCAGCCTCATGGCGACGATAATGTACGGAGACAGACCATCGCCGTCTGTTCGCATGTTTTGTCTGTGCGATTCACTCTATGAGTGTGTATGTGTGGGCGGTGAGTAGACAGTGGGTGGGTGTCTCCTTTTGGAATTGAGGGTAAGAGATAGTCAGGTATAGACTTCGATGAGGAAGACGACCACGGCAACAATAACACTTGTACGTCGCTATTGAAGTTTGATAGGAAGGCATCACCGCGTCGGTGGGCCGATGAGCCAGACGATATGAGGGGTCAAGCAGCGTTCTGGTTCACCGCACAATCGGATTAGAATAACGATAATACACTAAATACGATATCAGCCAAGCGAACAAGAGACGCTTAATCAATCGGGACACAAAACCCAACCAATAAACACGGTGCGCATAGGAACAAGCAAATCTGCCTGGCAGTATAGCACACTATAGAGGCATAACCGTATCGTCCTGCGGCAGGGCTAGAAGCGATCGCCACTGTCGACTGGGCATCATGTTGCTTGAGCTGCGGCAAGGATCAATTTTAAACTAAGTAGAATTCACGTATAGTACGAGGCATCCGGTTCATTAACGATGGTGCTAAACGTTATCATGGTTACCGTTAAAAGAACAAGATAAAACCTTCAAAGTTAACTTTTTATCGTAGTTCCATACATCAATATCACTATAGCATGGGTTTTTAATCCACCGCCCGGTTCTTATGTGCTTTCGCAGCGTCGTTAGGTGTTTACGAAATTTTAGAAATTATTTTAAGCTTTTACTCTTTTCATGTTACAGATATCACTAAGT
>NW_019213036.1:0-32027 GCF_002532875.2 Varroa jacobsoni
AGTCAACACACTTAGATAACAGTCTGTGATAACACATAAGCTTAGCAGCAAGAACACTCAGAGTAGTAGGACAGTCCTTGTAGCGGATGTTCTACAGAACCTTTCAATGAGCACGTCTCGGATAAAGTCGATCTATATACAATTTTTACATCAGGACCCATTGAGCGTGGTCCTTCACAACGCCAAGCCGTTTTCGAGTCAATATCCCGTGTTTTATTTCCTCGAAAATAGCAGTTCGTAGTTTTCGCAGTATCCATTTGACTCACCTGATTGTATTGTATCATATGTTGAATTTGTGTCATTTTGTTTTAATTCGAAATTCTGCCTACATCAAAATCAGATTTGGTGTGTAATGAAACAGTTTCCGATTTCCCCTAAATCTTAGCCTTATTCTGGTTTAAATAATTGTTTCGTTGAGAGTTGTCCGGTCATGATGTACAGGATGGTGTATTCAAATTGGGAAAGTTTTAGCGGAAAAAATTTAGCATCTATCTGCTATTTTTAACACCAGACGAAGGCAACAAACTCGCCATCATAGCGAACAACAGTGCGTAGTTTTCGGAATCTGATTTAAGGTTAGCATTAGCCTAAATTAGATTATACAATTTCTTCGCGCTGAATGAGTTCCCGAAATTGTTTTTTATGAGGTACACTGGAAGATCCTTAATTGGAAATAAATATACAAGGTTTGAAAATTAATCAAAATGGTTCAAAAAGCGATTTTTGATGCAACTGGGGTACTGATATAGAATTTAACTTAAATTTAAATTAAAATGGGAGATATTAATTAGGTCGTCTTCGCGCGTTTTTGGCTGTTTTGAGCTCTTGCGTTTCCTATGACGAAAAAGTACGAGTTCGTACATAGGTCGAATTTTCATAACTTCGGCTACTAGCTTGTCAACGGACAAAATGACATTATTTTACATTCTATAAGGACTAGTTTGGCGTACTTTTACGCCATTTGTTATCTTAAACCACTAACATCATTCTAGTTGGTCATGATCGGTCAACGTTGCTTGATCGTTGGCAATAAATTCTATCATACATTCAGTAAGCTATGTATTCAGTACACTTGTCTGCGATGGTCTATGAATGTTTTTACCAATGTAGTTATGGTCAACTAGATTTTGTTTTAGATTAGGAACAAAGACTCTAATGTTGGTTTTTTATCCATTCACTTATGGTAAACAACATTTCATTGTTTATATTTCTTCCTGTAGCACGTGATTTAGTTATCTACTTTTCGTTCCGCCTAATCGTGTTTTGAAAATTTATTTAAATGTGTCTCCTCACTTAGACTTCTAGTTAAGCCAATTTGACATGTTTAATTCGATTAGATATGAATTCCTATAGGGATAAGGGTTTGCACTGAATGTTTCCTTATGGCATAAGAGTCTTCAACCGAATCTGTCTTTGCCGAATTCTGCCATTTTGGATACTTGTGATCATAGAATATTTTATTTATTGTTCGTTGTTGGAACCCTACGGGATTAATAACAATATGCTGATTATTTGCGGGTCTGAATGTTGCTCTTTAAGCTATTCCTCTTCATCGTGGGTCATACTTCCGGCGGAATGGAAACTGCGTCGCTCGTAATCGGCGATTGGTCCAGATCCTAGGGCAACATGTTCATCTACGCGAAAACAAATTGTCGGCACGACGAAAACATTGATATTGTAACTTTAATATAAAGATGTTAAATTCATATAATACTTTGAAAGTATTGATAAACATTCCAAGTTCGCTTGCATATTGCTTCAAGATAAAATTCGTGGTCTTTACCTTCAGACGGGTCTCCAATACGGTTGTCTTTAGTGACGGTTTTGGCATTGTACGAGTAGGAACCCGTCGAGCGAATATATGGGTCTGCGTTTTCCTTAGCATAGCTCCTGAATAGAGTCGAAGGTATAAAGATAAGCGGACCATGAGATAGAGCTGTATGTATCCAACAGAAAGCAATTTATTGTCATCACCATCTTGCCAAATGTGCTATAGTTTTTTAATTATTATACACAAGCAGGATGACCATCATCAACCGGTGGAGCATTTGATGCTTTTGTGTCTAAACTAAGCACAAAAGTATAATTTGTGTTAGTATTGAATAAAGCTTTCATTGTGTCTTTAGGTTTATAACAATGAGATCTTCGAAGTTTCTGTTGTTACTACTCATTATTAGCTACTCTAACGTACTTAGCGCATATTAGAGTCAGAGCGGTAGTGCTTGTTGGATGGTATTGCATTGCATATTTAAGCATGCTTGCTACTTACTTATACTTCCCGGAACTTGCGGCTTTTACGTATTCTCCTACAGGTTTCTTGCGATAGGTGCGCTTTTCCTCAATCTCCAACTCGTCGTAGTCTTTGGGTACAATCTTCTTACGCTTATTGATCTTAGGCGCATCGATTACCTAACGTAGAATTATCACTGTCTTTAAACACCGCGAAAAAGTTCTTTGGATGCACCAAAATCGAGTGGCCTACATGCTTCGTTAATTTTAAAATTAGTTCTACATCAGATTTTGTTTCTATTATACAGTGTTTATCAATAACTAGAAGCTCACTTGGCTAATGCCTCGTTTGTGCTTGCAAAAATTCAACGTGTTCCACCTGTCACAACCCAACCTTTTTTATAGGTTGTCACCCAACAAAAGCGGCGCCCTTATTTCAAAGACGACCAAGATCAAGAAGTTTATTTCCAGCCAGATAGTCTCTATTGTCACTCAGAGAAGTTTACTACTATAGTTGGCTATCACCTTTATCCCACTTGATCAAAAAATAGTTTGATACTTTGAGTCGCCTTACGGTGTTCGTTAAATGTAAGAGATCATTTTGCACTCCAATACCTTAAGTCCACCGCTGGATAACGCTCGGGGCCGTCCGATCTCAAACGAAATGCGCGGTCGCGGCCTACTCGATTGCTTCGCTTCGCCAGTACGGTGATGATCTACAACATGCTCCTCAACGACCTAATATAAACAAGATGGTGAAGTGATGAATAGTGGGCCACGCGCGCGTTTACAAATATGTGAAAACATCAAAGTAATCATAAGAGTTCGCCAGATGGCACTCCTAAGTTGAAATAACATTTCTAGACTAACTCGATCCGCCCGCATCTTTTAAATATAGTAAACTGATATTTTTTCAACTCAGTCAAATTTGAATTTTGTCAATTGCTGAAAGGCATGTAAAACGGTAGATTATCTATTGTCGAGTATGAATCGCGATCTCATACCATGGATTAGCCGAGCGTCGCTGACACTGTTCGATTTGACATAATTTTCTCGTAACTTGTGCTATCGAGCATACTAACTATGGTGGGTCATTTAGTCCTTAATTTAAAGAAAAATGTAGCCTTACAATAGCTTAATATTACAAACAACATAAACAAAATTGTATGCCATAATTTTTCTTATCTGATTAGTCTTACGGCTGATGAAGTTTGCTAAGTTAAGGTTAGAGAGTTACGCGCGATTCCAGCTCCCATTGTCTAATAAAAATGTAATCGAGTGATCTTTCGATGGTCACCTCTTCTTCTTCATCGTAGTGATGATGGTGGTGATGGGTTGTCTTCTTTGGGTGTCTTCTGGTCTTGATAACAGCGTCCATCCCAAGCTTAATTCCATGACCGTGGCTCAGTGGTTGAACGCCAATGTTGATCACGCTGTTGTGTTAGAAGATCATAACAACAGATAACGACAGATATTAGGAATCGTTGTTAGATCTGTAAATATATGAGATATTAAATTATACCATTTGAGTGTCGATTTTAACAGCAGTGTACTTGTCAAAGGGCCAAGCTGTATATACATATATATACGTATGCGTGTGTGTTGTTGTTGCTGCCGCACGAACTTTTACAAAACGACGATTTTTAGCATCGTTAAACATTTCTGTTTTTACTAAAATTTTTATTTGTGCTATTGCAAAATTAGTCAAGATTACAAATTCGAATTGTATTGCCCTCATGAGTTTTGTTAAAATGGCGTAGCGTTTATTTTCCTCTCGACCGGCTGGGTGAACCGACAATGTGACTAACGATCGTCGGTCATTATTGAATTTCTTATAAAATACTTCACATTTATTTTTGCTGCTTACGTGGACAGCAACGTCACGCAGTCGCCACCAACAGCATCTTACTTCCACCGTTATAACTATTAGCACGGCAGGACCTCGGTACTTCCGGATCGTCGATAGACTAATGAAAAATCACGCTCATTGCTAAAGCACCGCGGATTCTTTGTCTGACCTTTGAAATGTCTGTGTTTTGCCGTTATGGTGCGTACAAGATGGCACGCACCTCGATTATGTCTATCGTTTGTTAGTGAACCGTAAGCCAGCTGAATCGCTGAACGTAATCATCAAAACGAAGATTTTTTAATGACGAGTTGAATGCGACGTCAATTGAAAAGAGAAAAATAGGGAAAGAATCTGCGCATAATGTTGTCTCTACTAGCTTTTTTTAACATTAAGACTCGGTTAAAAAGTAGCGATTTAATCTAAAATAAACGTTCGCCTGGCTAAATCGAATGCTAAATATAGACATTATTTTGTGATTAGCAACCTACGATTCGGGCAATTCACAACATTTATTTGTTATTATAATGGATGGTGTGAATAAGATCTACCCTACTACTGCTACTTTAATAGGAACCAAACAAACGTAACATGTCGATTCATATACAATCGATCTTAGGAACGTAGTGTCTTTTTTTTTTATTATTCTATAGCTACAAATGTAAACATCCTTCAAGCAAATGAATTTTAAGAGCAGTATTTCACTGGCATTTACCATCAGGACAATAAGGACTTGATTCGTTACCGATTCGTAGGACCTTATTGATTCTTAGCCATGCGAAATGCTGCTCTAGCTGCTTAATTAGTGTGCTTAATAAAGCAGATTGATGAATTTAAAACAGATGTCAAGTACGCTGAAAGTCTCAGCAGGCCTAAATTGGAAACAATTTATTGCTTTAGTCAATGGCAGTGTGCACTCGTGAGTGCGCTAAAATCCAAGCATGCGCTATCTCTGATTCGAATTTCGAAGCCCCGTTAATCAGAAAGGTTTCCTTAGTTTCTGGTTGTTGCCCTAGAGGGCTCCGGTCACAGACAAACGTAAATGTTTAAAATATGTAGAGCGCCACCTATATTTTTCTATATACGCCGGTTTAGCATTGTATCGGATGGCTAGGTCCTAGCACGAAACGAAGCCTGTCTATGCCCGAGTTCGAACCTACACTACACAGTACTACAACTAGCAACCCAATACGCTCCCCACAAAGCTACCATAGCGACCATGCCCTCCATCTACATACGTATCTGTAGCCTGTAGGATGTTCATGACAACCCACAGTGTCAAAGCAGAGATTCATTTCTATTAAATCCGAGTTCAGTGTAATCTTAGCACTTAATTAATTCATTTGTCATTACTATTTTAGGTATATTATAAGACCAGCTACCAAGATACACCAAAAACGGTGGTAAGCTACTCTTGTACCGTTCAATCTGCTTACAGTGCATAACCTGGTAAGCCTGTATTAGACAGAAGAAACGTAAGCACTCTTGAGCCTTTTACACTGCTTATAGTCATATACCCATCGAGACCTGTATATTGTTATAGCGACCTGTATTTTGTGCTTTTTCCCAACCAGACGGCATATACCCTCGGTGCGCTTAGCGACCCAAGGAGCAGGTTGCATAGAAGCGCCGCACAGCGCAGAACTGGCGAATAATGAAGCAATCCCCAGCGGCCGCGTGCATGCTTTATGCTCATAGTTGCAACAATTTAGCAGCAAAACCCGTAGTGGAAGAAATAACTCTAGGCAGAATGAAGCTAATTCCTCTACCTGAACGGAACGGTAAAAGTCGTGCGTACCTCGGCCTCAGAGATGGCACTGACGAGCGATGAGAGAGTTCATAAGGAAAAATCTCGTTCATTAGGATCGTAACGTGACGGCTGATCAATTACACATTACCGCCAACGAAATTAAGCTACGTATCTACCAAAAGTGTGCGCAACGTTTACGCACCCAATTGGTTCATTTTGAGAAGTGCTGGTTTACTGATGATTCTGGAACGAAGAAAGCGGATATTTAAAAAGAACACGAATATGAACAGGTTTACTATAGCAAGTTGGGCAGGATTGAAGTGTTCGTGGACGGTCGACTTAGGAGACCAAATCCCAGAGAGCATCCCCAAAACCCGAAAGAATGAAGGTGACACGATCGAGGAGAATGACAGTTAGCTCAATAATTAAATAGAAGTCGAGGATCCTATTGGATCGGATTTACGGGTGCTCCAGGTAACACCCACAAGCAAACACATAAATAACTGCTGTCGTAGGCGATGGTATGACCATACAATCACCAAGAAGTAGCATACCAGCGAGGTAGGTCTTAATATTACCCTATTCGGCCATGAGATTTATAGCCGGTGGTTGCTCGTTCAGTGTCATCAATTCACTGCAACAGTGACTTTAAACGACCTGGTTTCTATGAGCCCATGCGTCAGCGGTACGCTAACTGGGATAAAAGTAACCAATCCGACTTAACCGATACGCGCAATAATTGCAACGAGTTCATAACATAATATTAATCAATTACCAGAATTGGTCGATGATCCCTGCGGAGGTTAGTCAAAAGCAAACAAAGTGCCATCAGCAATCGGCCCACACAAAGTTAAGCTTCAAAAGGGACAAAGTTAAGAGAACCGAAGACAATTGAGAAAAGTCAAATGGAAGAAGTGCATTTTTGAGAAGAATCTCCCGCGGAGACTGATTTATTTGATGGAGATGGTGAGCACTTTCAAAAAGCTTGGGAGAAATTCGTGACGAAAGTTCACGATTGAGTAGAGCTTTCCGTACCTGCTAAGCTCGTGCCATTGAAAAATCGATTAATGAACAAAAAAAAAAAAGAGAGAATAACCATCTTGGTCTTTCCTCAAAGGAAAGATCAAGATGGCTGTTATCGATCTTATCGATTATTCAGAGGCCGTTCGTGTGTTAATCGAATGCTTTGGCGACATAGAATACATCGCTACGGATGCTTTTCAGAAGATCATACAATTCACAACAACACAGAACGTCACAGATGTCCACTACCTGAAACTATTAGCAGCTACCATATATCAGGCAATTTCGCTATTAAACACGTTAAGTCTAGAACAGTTAGACCATGCAGGAGTGTTTTATTCTGCTCTTTTGCTACCGGGTGAATCGGTGTTCGGTAAATATATACAAAATATGTATCCGTTCCCTATCCGTATTCTGCAGATTCCTGGGCTACACAGTACACCGTGATAATTATCAAATATAAAACACCGCGAACGCTTGTCCAGCGTAAAATAGTCACCACAGAAAAACGCTTTTCGGATTTTCATTGCACACCAACTTGAGCTGGCAAAACTGCTGATAATGAGTGCATGATGATCTTCGAAACGAGTACACTTGACAATATCAAAATTAACAATATGTACAAAAGTCAAGTGAGAAAAGTGTAAAGTATTGCTGAGATGACAGACAAGCATCAGCTGCCTAAACCGTGCGCGTTCTATAATGGCGCGCATTGTCACATGGCTCGCACAATGGCTACACTTCTAAACGCAGATATAGGTTGTTTAAAAAAAAGCGGACTATTGTGTTGCAGTTCGCTGTCATAGATGTCAAACTGTTAGTTACATGCAAGCGATACGTCCCAGTCTTCCAATGCCACCCAATAGGAACAGATATAGACGAGAATTCTTGCTATCCAGTCGTTTTGCCTGTGGAGCTTGTTCCGAACAGATTTAAGTCTAATCACTTTTAAAAACTCATGAAGGCCACACTGCCCTGCTAATTACTTGAACTGGAGAACACATTATAGTTACACCGGAAACGTATAAGCTAACAAAGAATGCAGTAAATAAATTTATAGGTACGTTTATAGTAGAGCTTTCATGTCACATGGTCATGACCTGTGGTACGCTACAAGAAACGATTTTTCAACTCTAGGGATCCCGTCTAGGGATACCCTCTAGGGATAACAAATATGTCTTGTTACTACTTAATCTATGTTATGGACATTTCACTACAACACCCAGCGTGATTGCTGGGCTGAATTATTCAGGCTAGCAGAGAAACGCAGTAAATAATAATTGTATACAAAATTATCAGATTAAAGATCCTATGAGTAACTGAATTGGCGCACGCTGATGTAGAACGTTAATACGGGACCATTAGTTAAACGAAAAAGATCCTGTTGAGAATATATTTATACATTTACCTATCAAATACAGTTTGACAGTGTGGCAAAACCTAATTGAAACGACTATGGGAATTTTCACAAGTTTTCCCTCAAATGTAATGGCTATAATCAATTAATTCATAAGATTAAATTTCAGATTTAACGCATCTATTGTAGACAAAGTGGGCGAAATAACCCATTGTGCTTGTGTCGAATCTATCGTTCAAAAAAAAAAAGTATGGCTCTTGATAGTTTGGTAGCAGATTTGCTAACGGCACACAACAATAAAATTCTTTTGCATAAGTATCACTCTATCAGACAGAAAAATTTTATAGCCAGAAAATTGCCTTCTGTAATCTGGCATCTAATGCCAAAGATCTATTTTATGTCAAAACGCGCCAACGATAGAATATTTTCTCTATTTTTTATCACCATCTAAGGTGAACAACATCTTCAGGTTTTTTCGTTACTGTAAATGGGTGTACGAATTTAAAATCGCACGCTCGTTCAATGCGTTATCACAACACCGTCAAATGGAATCGATTCTACGTCTTGTGTCGGAGGCGGACATGTTGTCGTTGTGAGCATATTCACACCGGTCACTAATTGCGAACTGGGGCAAAGCTACCTCCAGACAGAAGCGGAAGTAGAAACGTACAGGAGTTAGGACGCAAAAAATGTAAGGACCCAAAGGTGCAAACAGGTGAAGAACTGCCATGCTCACGATTCTATACAACCAAAGACGTTAGCACAATGAGCAACCGTGCGCAGAATTTCGCAACACATTATCTTTTTAAAAAAATTCGAACCATTTTTTATAGTAAGTTTTACAGAAACACTGTAAGACGCACCAGACATTATGCACATAAAGGCAACTCGAATATTATCACTGTCCTGTAAAGGAAATGGCAGCAATGCAGGGCACAAAATAACAATGGCTGACTACAAACGTATGCTGTGCTTCGAAGTTCGCTGTTGTTTCTAATGTCGGGTTCATTCTTGTTCGATAATCTCCTTGATTCTGGAACGAAACACGGATTTCTAGATGAGACTTCGGGCTATTCGTAGATTTAACGTTTAAACGACTTCTATAGAGGTGTTAACGTCCGAGGCCGCCTGCCATGATTCTGCATTGCAGTGTTGTCTGAGAGCCGTTTGCCCGTTCATATATTGTCGCGGGGACCGTCGATTGTTCTGTAAAGATCTATTATCAGCCCAAGTTCATTACAGTATACCCACTCCCCTCGAAGTCATCGACTAAATTTGAAGTTCACACGACGGATGCTTGAATATAACAGCACTCATATGTGTCCCACGTATTGTACAATGCTAAAAGAAAGTGTCTCTACAGTTAACGTTGAAGTTTTCAGGTGAGCGGTTAACGGTTACATAAAGTTCGATGAAACGGTGCAGCTAGATCACAGATGTCCTTGTTGTAATGAAACAGTTGGGGTAAAATGTCCAGTCTCAATGTGTATGCAGTAGCAAATGCTCACGGACAAAGTTGCGCGCCTTTTCTAGACCGTACGAGTCATCCAGACGTCACGGATCTCCAGCCGGCTAACTTCCTCAGTGTAATTGACAGAGAGATGAAAGATGTGGCAAAAGTCGTGTTATCACAACTAATCTTGATGGAGATACTGAAAGTTTAATGGGCTTAGTTGCTTACTCTGTCAGTTTCTTTTCGTAGCCATAACGCGGAGTCAAACCCATCTTTTACGTTATACGAGATGGATGAATTCGATATTTACAACAGGGATGTTTGGCGATATTCTTTAGCTTAAGTAGTATATTGTATCCCTTACCGTCTTGGTTTTTAATACCGAGTAATCAGTCGATTGTTTTACACTTTTCCAATATTGGTTACTATTGTTATGATGGTTCCTCTAGTGCTTAGGACCCATGAATACCATTCTGAAGCTGTATATGGCGGGAAAGGCCATGCGCGGAATAAGAATTTAAACATCAGCGATCGTACGGGTCAATTATCTAGTGGAATATAATGTATTATGAAATAGTGAATCACTTTCACTCAATGTAGCCAATACCGCAACAGCATTCCATTACGAATACGACATAAGATGTCGCAAGCTCGCGTCGTCATGCTCAGTTTATGAGATAGTCTACTGGACTGAATGCTACACGTAGCGAGAACACTGCCTAAATGGACACCACACAATTAAACCCAGAATACTGTTCCCGTAGTCTGGGCGATTAGCCGGCGGATCGACCAACATCGTTCTGTTTGAGCTGAGATCGTGTCATTGGACCTTATGTCTACGTTATGTGTGGAACTGTATGTTTGAGAAAGCACAATATGACATCACAATGATCCGGCCGTTCGATCCCGTTGGTCAAGGCCAGTCACTCTTGTTAATAACTGTTCTTAACGGTATGGAGAGGTGTTAGACCTCGTAGGAGCTACAGCACGCCGTCATGTAGATACCAACCGCTGGGTCCGATTATCTGAAACTGAAATAAATGCGTTTTGCACGACTTATATGGATAGTTTCATTATATGAACCCTTACAAGAGCTTGAATATAACACCCCAATGTGTACCGGTATTTGTGTTAAACCATTCGGTCGTAAATATAAAAAAATAGCGGTTAAGGTCTTTTAGCTATCTACATGGCACAGGACAACTAACAAGAGGCAAACAGACAAGAAAGAGTGTTGCCACGCTTTCGTTCCACGTCATCAGCCACATTGTTAATCCATTAGCTCCGAAAGAGGTACCACATTAGTTAGAGTGATGAATTACTGCATGTCAGTAAAAAGGAAACAAAAGTTACAATTATCTAAGCGATCGGATTTTGATTCGACAGTTTTAGCTTTCTGTGCAGATCATTTGGTGCTGGACTCGTTTACGGATTATATGTAAAGCGTTACGGTCGTCTACGCATGATCTATCAAATACGTCCCCATAGTGATCTTGGTGTCGTGACCGTGGCAATACCGTGGATACAAGAGAAGCCATACGATGTAATCAAGACTTGCCTCAGCAGTAAGTACATCGACGGCCATAACCCCCAAATGTTATTCTACTGGTTTGGGATTATTCTAAATCCAAGTAAAGTGGGTTTAATTAGAATTCTTCGATAAACTGTGTTGTACAATGGTGAGGCTTTTTGAGTATTGCAAATGCCTCTCTATGCTTACTTCATGAAGCCTTTACTTAATAAATTTGGTTTGCTAAGCAGTGGATTGTTCTATGTCAGAAACAACATGGATTCGTGAGAGACGTAACTCTTGCATTGAATATGAACTGTGTAGTAGTCTGTAAACCTATGGTGTTCTCCTAAGGGATTATATTTTCTTTATCATGTTTGAATGCTAGTTTCAGCCCTAGCGCATAATTACAGCCAATGATGTGCCCTGAAGCCAGTGACCTAGTATACAGACTACGGCAAAGGCTCAAGCTACCGGTCAAGTCGAATCCGGTTACCTAGATCATTCAAAACAAAAAATATTACTTGTAGCATTAATTGACCAAGTATAATACCTAAACGTGAAACATTTTATCCACTTGAACAATTTCTGTGTTTTTTGTCGTAGTCAATCGAGGACGCCTTAGACTGTTTAAATCCATATTTTCGTAGATTTCGTATTTCTATTATGCGGTCTAGCGTGGAACTCTCTGAAAAAATAGTTTAAAGCAATTGGGATCGACATTTAAACAAATAATAATTATAATAATAATAATAATAAAAGTTAATTACACAATCAATTTTTAAACGAATTGCGTTAAAAATGTTGAGCACTTGAATGTGAGATTGATTTTGTTATTCTAACTACCTCTGCACTGCTTAAAGCACTATAGATTTAAACACGTGTCGCAGGCATTCGTCGCGGCTAAAGGGTCATTTCCCGCGCGATCTTTCAATCCATTTTAATGTATGCACGAACTTATCAGTTAGTGAATTATGAATCGTAATAATATGATCTACTGTCAGATGAGTTGTAGAGATCAAGCGCGGAAATTATACACTGGCGTCTATTGTGGCCCGTAACCTTCAGGGACGGTACAGTTGCGTGTGATACGTTAAGCCAGCCAGATTAGGCTTAATCGTTTTAGACATCCGCATCAATGGTATCCGATATGTGTATAACCAGATTGAGCTTCGTGTATCCGGCGAAAGGACACCTTAATCATCTGTCAGGTCGGCTTTACACATCCTTAGCGCAAAATCTAAAGACTGCACACCACTTTAAGGTATGGCCTATTAGAACGTACCTAGTGTTGAAGTTCCGGGAAAAACGGGCGGAGTGTGGTGTCATCCCTCAGTTCGTGTACAAATCATGTGTGAATTTAAGAAATTCAGAAGGATAAAACTTTTAAGTTGTGTACGGAGTAAAAAAATCAATATGCAATTTTCTGGCGGGTTTTATAAGGCTACATAAGTTATAAGGTGGCTAGGAGGTAAGTTTCGAATCCAAAGGATTATTGTTTCGGGTTGTCAAGAAGGGAACCACACGGGCTTGGTTGCTTGATTGTAGCTCTGGTTCGATCCCCAGCCAAGTTTAGTGATTCTTTCCAACTGATTGAATCCTTAACAGAAACCTCCTCTCCAATTATGGCTAACTCGTATAAATATAATTGTAAACGGTATCCGCAGTACATTAATTCTGCTTTTATTGTAAAACAGGAGAAAATAATGTCCACTACCACAACACGCTGAGAGAAGCCTTATCAAATGTAAACAGAAGATATTCGGTATGTAAATATGAGTAGTCAAATTTGACCTCCCCAGCAGGGGGATGGTTGGCCATTTTTGCGTTCCTAAGTGCTATTTTTATTCTACAGGAACTGGAAGCACTCATTCTTTGTCTTTACATTATTATCAGGAGAGTCCATGTGTCAGCAACGTTATTTTGCGCTTTTTATTATAATAGTAATTTATGATACCGTACCTGGTGTTTATATCCAGGCCAGGCTTTGCTTTAAGTTCATGAGTTTGATAATAATAATAAATTTTATGTGACCGACAGACTGACTTGTGCGTGATCTTATATATGGCTAAACGACGGGACCGATACAAAAATATATAACGGGTTTGCGCATTTACTGATCAACTCTTCAGGGACGAAACGCGAAAGAACGCATTGGATATTCTGTTCATGATAAGGTTAGGTGATGCTCCCTTACGCTCTTCGTTCCGGGAAAAATGTTTTTGGTCTATCCATAAGATCGGAGACCCAAATCCACCAACGAAACAGCCCTGTTCTACTCCTAGCCGCAGCGTCAATGTATATATTGTGCATCATAACGTTTAACATTAAAGGCAAGCTCCACGTAGTCGATATACCGCCGTAGTGCACCTACATAAACAACTCGTGTCCGATATCGATGTAAATATGCTTCTTCTTTGTCGTGGTAATAGGAAAAAAAAAAAGCGATTTACGTAAACTCTTTGGTGAAGACACAAATAGAGAATGTTCAAGTTGCGCTCTATCACTTTCAGATGGAAGTGGTGGGGAGCGCCTGCAGAAAGAAGGGGTACATCGTAAAAGGACTTTTAGTTGGTTGAAGCTTAGTTTGGTATAATCAGTATTATTATAACTAACTGATGATAACAACGACCAGGCTAGAAGTGCGCAAAAAAGACACAAGCAGGTTGGCGAATTAAAAGGTCAGTACATGATCCTGTGTATTGCTTTCAGACACTGCAGCATGGATAGCAGGAACGTAGGAAATGATCCTCAGCGCTAAACGCGCGGAGCACCGCTAAATCTGACCTCCCATTTACAGATAGTCCCAGCTTTCAGTTAGATTAGTAGATATAATTAGGTTCGAGCAGTCAGTACGGCCAACATCGGATGAGTGGCTTCTGGTTGGTGATGGTCACTGAGATACAGGGATGGGATTGTCGATAGCTGTGTTTGAGTGTTGATCATATTGACAGCCGTTCTTCAAATGCTCTACTGTGATCTCCGAAGACGCTAATGCTAGGCCTGACGCAAAGCACACTTGGAATGAGGAGAGAATGCTAGCAAAGGTCGATACAAGAACATTAGTAAAGGGAGAGCCTCAGTTAAGTTACTATGATAGAAAACACAAGTAAAATGAATGCGGGCAAGGAAACTGAAAGCTAACCAGACCCATTATGATTCATACCAATTAGCTGAACCCGTCTTAAAAACGCACGGATGGTTTATAGATCCGGAATCATATATTAGCTTTTGAAACAATTATTTACCGAAGTAAAAATACACATTGGAGTCGTGTCTATTCAATCAGATTCACGCTAACCTATGCTTTCAAACGTTGTGCGCTAAGATCACTTGTACCAAACGAAGCTGGCCTATACGTTAGCACGTTTGCAATGTTCGTGACCATGCGGCTTCGGCATGATCAGTCTCCGTGAATACGTGCTGCAGGTAAATGTGGGATACGTTTAATCCATACTACGACATTGCATTCGGTGCGAATATACAAGTGAATTTCACGATTCATCAAAAGCATGTATGAGGTAGTCGTACCGGATTTATGGTCTGAAGCGATCGCTAGTTCAACGTTTCGAAATTCTGTTGGATAGATGATGTGTTTAGAGCTTTTGGGAGAACGTCGCCAGAGCAGAACGTTCACGCTTCGTGTTCCCTTACTGATACTTCACGTGTTTCAGTCTGTGAAGTGTTTGGATTAGTGTGAAGCTCCGCGTGTTGAAGAGCGCTGCTCGTGTATTTACTAGTGTAACATTCATGTTAAATACAAGTAAAAAGAGATAAAAAAGAAAAGAGGGTTAACATGCTTCTGGACACCCAAATGCAAAGTCTGAACTCTACGGGAAAGCAGTTTTTGTTCTCACTCGAATCCGTAGCAGAAACAGTAACGCTATATCAATTGACGTAAGGGCCAAATAAAAAAGGAACCACATAAATTGACCCACTTTATATCGAATGAAGTATCCAACCAAATTATAGCGTAAACAATGAATGTCGTGTTATCGAATATAATGTTCAATTTACACAATTAAACTCGAAAGTACTACTAAATGCCGACTCGACCGATTCGTGTTCAAGTGCGTCACACAATTCTAGCTTCATATGTGATCAAAATTACTGATCGCCTGTTAACTTAGAGCCAGTGACTAAACAGAACAGTCCTGGGGGTCGTTGGTTCCACGCAGATAAGTAATAAAGCGAGATATAATCGATTTGATGATGATCATGCGTACGGGCCCCCAAGTGAGAACTGAGAAGCTTGACACTTTACAAAAAGGCCAAAAAAACTACCTATCCGAATTGTCATGCCCGTGTGTACTCCTAATAATGCATGCGGATGGCATACGTCAACTGACGGCTTGGTCTATCTATCCTTGGTCTTTTGAAAGTGGCATGCCAAAAAGTTGCTTTAGCCTTCGATACCCCTTGAATGTTAATAACTCTGTACTCGGCTACGCGTGTAACTGGTAGGTTTTTGCAAGCTTCGAAGGGTGGATCCTCGTCTGACTTTTGACATTGTAGGTGTTTTCTTGCTTCAAACAGCAGGTAATGTAACGTTTGCTGTAAAGCGAAACGTTTCATATAGTTTTTGTTATAAATTAGTGTACGGCAAATAGTTAGGCGCTAAGTGTGCGCGCTTCAGTCGTCATTGGGTCTCATTAATTAATCCCAATCTGGTAGCCAATTGGATCGGTCGTAGAACCGATATATACTGCTACTGCCGTTTATCTTTATGTTGTTCCAACTTGTCCACGCAGTGTATGAGGTATCGCAGAGGTTGTATACACTTTAGTGTGCATGTATACGTATTTAGTATTGTGTAAACTAAATCAATTAGACTACATTCAAGGTGACTGTCTACGTGAAGTGTATCTTCGTGTGAAGGTCGTTCGTGAAGATGTTGAAATTTCATGTGCCGCAATACTGCCGTCATCGAAATACCACCATACATGAATCAATCTGTAGAGATGCCAAATCATCAAAATTGTTATTTAATCATCAGATAAACGTGTTCCGTGTAGGCTCATTCAATTCAAAAACCAAGAGGCCCACTTGTTGGGTTTACTTCGATGTGGACATTGTGTACAATCAGTCATCATGACATAGATATATGACAACGTCCAATGAACTGAAACAAACTTTCGAGTCAACTTTCGAGTCGCTTCCGAAACTGGTTATCTATTTTTCGGCCGCGACTGTACTTTCAATAATCACACCAAAGATAAGCATGCCTACCTTCAATAGTATTGTCTAGATGGCAGCACTGTTAAAAATCGCCAAACCAAGAACTGGTCCTCGGCCATTTTGCGGATCGGATAACTCATTCAAAGCATTAACTTACCCGTGGACGTTTGTGTGCGTCCTTTCTTCGGCCTAACTGGCTCAACTAAGCAATTGTTCGCTAATTTATATATATATATTATTAATGTTCTTGCTAACAGAGTTAACTTTTTAAGATTTTATCACTACTTTTGCCGGAATTTCTGTACTTGTGTAAATCGATGGCCTACGATTACATTGAAATCACTATGGCCTGTACTATAGCAGAATGTACCTAGATGAAACACAGTTCCCACACGAGAAATATCCATGAGCTATACAACATATGATGATACAGATTACATAAGTGATACGTATATAATTAAAATTTGTAATTTTTATTAGATATAGCATACACTCCAGTTAGAAAGTTCATTAAGTATATCTATGATAAGACAAACAACCCCTCAATTAGCAGCAATCATTAAAAGCATTAAGTGTTCGGGTGTAATGCGCATGGCAGCTTCAAACGATGCTGAGTGGTGCTCGATAGTCTTGTCGCATGTTGACATAGAAAGCCATCTAGAAGCCATAATGCGAGAAAAAACATCAAAAATATCCGCGTAAAACACACATACACGTATATATATACTTCCAAAAAGCACGTGCATCCGCTGGCCAGATGCTATCGCTAAACTTTATTCCTGTACCTTATGGTCTGGTGTTCAATAATATAAGGAGTCTGGCTGGCAGAATTATACGTAGTGAATATATTGAGCGGATTACAAAACCCAGTAGATTCTATTATTGGCATCTGGATTAAAAATAGCATATAAATATAATAAATAAAAACCGCCATAGTACAGTATTATTTAACTATTTTTTGTGCAGAAATCCAGTTGCTCACACGCATTGGTCTAGGTTAGGTAAACCCTATGTCGGGAGCCAACCATCGACTGGAAAAAAACAGGAACTGCAGTGCCGGATGTACAACTCGGAAGGTTGATTTTTTACTATTCAAAAACAACGATGTCTCTCATTGCAGATTATTTCCAGTTCATACTGTGAGACCATTGGATCTGCTGATGGAATATATGTTAAGCAGGTAGACCTATATTACTACTGCTTCTTTTTTATAAAGCCTTCTTGTGATTGTATGTAAATAATACGTAAGTAAGTTAATCATACTTGATAGAAGCTCTAATAACCCAATAACACCTTTTGTGTTCAACCAGTCGATACATTTCCGTGTAGGTGAAGACATCCTTTTAAAGGATTTGGGATCCAAAGATACGTAATGGGAATGCCCTGTAATTATATTGTTTGAGGACTTTCGTTGCAGATCGCCTAGGACTCATGAAGAAATGATATAGCGATACCGTTTGATCACGTAAGAAATAAATCAGGCTAGTGTGTACTCTCCGAGTATGCCATCATCACAGAGCGTAGGATATATACGGTAGTTAACGAGCAGGTGACTGAAGATCCTAATGGTGATTTCAAAATTGCTAACAATGGCAGGCCGGGTGTATGGGATGTATTAGTAACCTTATGTGTTTTCATTTAGATATATAAGTAGGATAGTAGATTAGACACAGATTCACGGTCTGACGGGTGCTGAACAATAAACGTTGTTTTGAGTGTGTAACGACGTTGATGGGAAAACGAAGACAACTGTTTTAGGCGTTAAAATTCATTATCCATGAAACATCAAATTAAAGTTATTTGTTAAAAAAAATCCATCGTGTTTGAGGGAACAACGATTAATGTTTTGTTTTTCTAACTTAGACGGGATAGCCTAGATACTTCCAAGACATCAAGACACTAAAATGTTTCATGGTAATTTCAAAGATTTTCGATACGTCGATTTACAAGATGGTGCCCGAAGTAACGCAATCCTTTTTGATTCCATTGTTTCATATTTGCTATCACATTCTAAGTAGAATTCGCCTATTAAAAAACAGGTAGATATTATAGGGACCAGACCTTTCACGCAGTTGAAATGCCCGCTAACACACACATGTATATGTAAATGGACTAAATTATCCAGGCATAATAGGCATTTCGATGTTTGTATATATGCGAGCGGTCGTTTAGACACAGTGACCAAGAATCGCGTCTGGCTGCAAAATATTGCCTCGCTTTTCCATTATAATAAAGGCTAGTTGCGAAGCAGATGTTTTCGTATTTTGGGCGTAATGGATGTAAATGTTGTAAACAACATCGTTTTGACTGCAACAATTGTAATCATGCGATAAAATATGATAGAGGACACTGAATTTTTCAAAGCTATATTTCTGGGCGGGCAACTAAAAATATTCGAATCGATATTGAAACTGAAAAAAGCCCTTGATGAAATCAGGTCAAAAATAGATCCTATCTCTTCGTAACCCTCATTGATAAGAGGCTAGCGGTAACAAATGGCTTCGGGTTGTGCTGATCGCCGGGGGCAGTTATCCGTTCCGTTGAGCGACTCTAAGGCGACGACTGTCTCTTGATCATTGCTATTATTACCATCATCATGCATGGTGCGATGATGGAAAAACATGAGGCAAATATTTTTGTTATTATTATGATTATTTTTACGACTATCCAAATATTACATAACGCCAAGACGTGACTGAAACCAATCGGGCATACGGCCCTCACAGATGACAAAATAACTGACTTTGCTTATTATGTGTTTGGTTATTCAGGTCGTTATTATAATTTAACTAGCCGTTTCGATGTTGTGAAGATTATCCAGTTACTTTATGCTTCACAAATTGTGAGATGACTTAGCAGGAAAACAGATTTGAATAGAGAGTTCTTAACCTGCAGGCTGTTCAAAGGTGGATAGTTAAAAAAAAAAGCATGTACAAAACAATGCTGCATCGTGTATAATAGACATAGTAATTTCCGCTTGCAAAGTCTCGATGGAAACGATAAGCAAACTTTGGCACAGGGCAACGGTGATGATGGAGAAGGTTATCAATTAACCTAGCTGTCTTTCTTGAAAATGGTCTACTTCTCTGTTTCAAATGTCTTTGATTTCCTTGTCCTTAAAAATATCATCTGCCTAATTGAGATCTTAATTTGTGTTCATAGTTTTCATATATTGAAATAACGCTTTGTTGTCATTTTTTTTATTAACGATAAGACCCGAATTTCTTTATTTAGCCGAGCAAAAATAATTACAGTGCGTAGTATTTATACGCTTAAATGAAATAAAGACAATTTTATGGACAACATAGCCGATAATCTGACGGATACTTACGGCCTTTCGAATAGGTGATGTATAGTTTGCGTGAGGGTTGCGAGGATTCCACCATCATGAGCTCTAGCCAGTGGTACCATTTCAAGTACCTGCAGCGACGCAAGGCAAGCCAGTATAGCGGACAAGTACCGACCGCACGATTTTGTCATCAGTCTGAAAATTTTACCACTGAGTCAATAAAGCTTATAGGTATTCGAGTGACTAATGCCCACTTGAATTAGACTATTGTGCTATTTATTTTGCAAGTAAGTACATTTAACTATTACAAAAATTGTTTACTGTCAAAATGTGAGACGTCTCGTGAGACTCTATTAGGGTTTGTTATCGATAAAAGGTAATCAGACATTACGCCTATTTTAACCTATCGTATCTGGATGCTAGCATCTGAATAAAAGGCTTCTCCGGGAACTTTGTGGTACCAGATACTACAAAGCACTCTCTTCAGCGTTTACTAGAAGTTCAAGATTCAAATCCGAGTATTCTCGTATGCGAACGCTTATAGGTGGATAGCTACCGAAGTGGAACTAGATACAGCCTGAAAAAACTTTAACAGCCTACTTAGTCTACAACAAAAAACATGTGTGTACACAGAGTACAGCAAAAGTCACCCAACAGTTTAAAAGAAGCTTTCCTGAAAGCTTGAGGTTCTTTACTATATTTTTTGTTTTTTTTACTTTCATTCTGACGCTCTTCTCTCCTGCTACTTCGTCAGATACAAACTGAAGATCCTCGAATTGCCAAGTGAATTTTTTGGAAATTTCTGAATGATTGTTACTGCATAGGAGGCCCGCTAATGAACCACATGGACTATATATGAGTAGTGCCTGTAAAGTGGTTTTGCTATAAATTTTATGTGCGTAGAACTCTTCCTTAGCGATATGCTTAACGAGGAGTACAAAATCGCGATTCGGGATAACTGTTTTACTTTTTGTGACAAATTCAATAGGAAATTAGTTGTAACTTATCTGAAAACTTTGTTGTACCTAAAAAGGTCTTTAATATTCGCTAGGGAGAATTGCCACGCATGAATTAGTTGAATAGTCGCTGAATCTATGTTGTCGGGGTTGGCTCCGGGTGGCTAATGGGCATACCCTGCAAATGTGTCCATGATTGCCGTAACCAACAAGCACATTGCCACGATGCTTCAAATCTTGAATTTAGCAAGAAATTATTACCATATAATAATACTGAGGTAAATAAGGAATGAAGGAAAAATAAGGTATTATTAAGGTTAATATCTACTTGTATGGGTGCCATGTCGTTTCATAGGTCTGTTAGAAAAAAAAAGCAAAACCATCTTCTTTTTTAGACTCTTAATGGAGCCAAGTCCTTGACGCTATATCTGAAAACAAGTAATTCCGAAGACTTGTTTACTAATTGTGCTAAATCGAAGAATCCCACCCTGTCGATAACATACAACATCTACTGACACAATGTTTGTTTTGGAATATCGAAAATGAGCTGATGATGAAAACAAACATCGCCTAATCCACACTGAGCTTAGCGTCACGTTTTTAATACCATGAACAAGTGCATCAATAGCAAAAAAAAAAATAGATCCCTATATGATTTTTCAACACCCTTAAACTTAGATTATTTTTTTTATTTGTTATGAATGCGCATTAATGACACCATTCTTCAAACATTAGTGAGTTTCCCAAATTTAATCTCATAAAAAAAATCTCTGTCCTTTCTGTACACCATGAGTAACAAATTGGTAATATTATGGATCTCTCGCGTCCCATCAACCGCTACCGAAATCGATCTAGCATTTCTGCCCTGTAGTCCTACCGCTATCGCAGGAAAGGCAAGCGACATTGGGGAGTTAGTTATGAGTCTGAACGGAGAACGTCAGCGTCAAATCAGGCGAACAAGCTGTGAGACGCCGAAACGGTAGTTGCTTTCCGATACACCATAACGGCGCTTGCGTCAACGGCGTTCACACCGACGACTTCGCTATGGACATTCACATGTAAAGGGCTCTCTGTACCGGTTTCAGTTTGATTTCCGGTGCTCGTGCGCGTAAGTAAGAAAGAACACGCGTGCTGAGCTCCTACCTGATAATAGTACTTGTAAAAAAACCCGTGGTGAATACAGTTTTCAACTATATTGGCGACGCTTTAGGTTCATGCTGCCCTGCCTGTATCAATATTCGCGCTCACTTAACTACATTATGTAACGAGCATTGCTTAGAGATGCGGTGTACTTGAAAATGAAGCCGAAGGAATAACCCACGGTAACTGGGTTTGGTCATTATTACTCCCCACAATTGGCTGTTTATTGTTTACGTTGTCACGATGCGAGCATAAACAAATCGACCTGTAATCCATGATCACGTAACGTAGTTTGTAACTATGCCGCTGATTTTTACCTAAGAAATATAAATATGGCTAGTAAGGGGTCTGAAAAATAAAATGAATCGGTAAATTTTAGTTGTGTGCTATGGTGGATGAAAAAAGTTAATTTTGACACTACTCTTAATTCGTTTCAAACTTTTGATTTTCTATGACAAAACCTTGGTGTTCGTATGTAGAAATAACAGATATGATATCGATTTAGTTAGATGTTCAATAGTGTTTACGGCATACAGACAGCCGATAAAGGTCACATTTACAGGTTCAGTTGGGTAGCTCAGTGGAAATAACAATGCATAATGTTATATCAGTGACCTTCCGGTGCCATATTGTTGCTAGATGAGATTGTTATTTGACAGATTATTTTATCTTCTACATACCAATATTAATAATTCAAGATAATAAGACTTTTTTCAAGGGATCTCTAAAATACGGCTCACTGCGAGCGCCTGCTGATAAGGTAATTATTTTGAAATTTCTATTACCTAGAACAATGCTATACTTGTTTATTCATGTAGATGTTTGTCTCTCATTGACTTGATACACATTGAAGTTGTCTCTTTGGAACTACGTAAACCCGTTTTGCAGTGTCCGTATATTGAACATATTGGAAGCTGCTTTTTGGTCAACCTGTCGGAACACCAAAGAAACTACTAACTGTTTCTATCTACGTACGTATGCCCGCTGAAAAAATCCCCTTTCTTAACGGAGCTGCAATTTCAAAAGCTGTATAGAGCATCATTGAACGACGTGTGCAAACCTTGTTCGACATTCAATAGTAACCTTATCTTATAATGCTTATAGACGTCCACATGAAGCAAAATATTGGGAGTTAGAACTATGGATGAAAGCTATACGCTATATGTACATATAATTAAGTCGTGTGATAAATATGTAATCTGCATGGTTCTTTCGGCAAGAGAAGTTGATTCGTCGGAAGTTATGGATGTATGCTTCTAATTTTGACTAGAAATTTCGGTCACAATCAATATACCGACCGTATCGACAATTAAATACACGCCCAACTAGGAACAACGAACGCTTGCCAATTCCAGCCTCGGGATGCCACGTATGTTAGACCATATATATACATATTATGTAGTAGCAACACGCTGGAATGAGCTGCTTCGGTCTGCCGAAGTAACCTGTCGATTTTCATCGAACAAATAAGGGCGTTCGCAATATCTTTATACACCATAAACTATCTATTCATTTAGTGATTATGGCCTGAAATTACCAAAATACATATATCGTGTGCTTTATCCATTTATCAGCACATGTAATCAATCGCATACACAGGCTGGAAGAACTGTTTCTAATAATAGCTCAGTGACGCTCAAAACCGTTCAGCTTTTTTCATTACGAAAATCGGAAACGGTTATAACGTAACCGAAAAACCTCCATCTATGGCTGATAGATTTGATGCTACTGAGACAGATTATTCCCGATAAGTACTCATTTTATAGTTTCACGAAACAGACACTGACACGAGTGTTTTTCCTGTCATGAAGTATCGTAATACGGCTTTACCAAATGGACTTGCTGTCACTTGAATCTCATAAGTGGTCATTTGATCACCAAAACTAGCCTCGCTCTAGGCAGAATGAAACTAACGATCCTAATTCATCCATGAACAAGATGGATGAAGTGATTGATAGGGTACCCTTTTTTAGGCAGAGCTACATGAAGTGAAATCAATTGAATAGGTTCCTTACGACAATAGAGACCGGTTCGATGTCCAATTGGCAATGCAGCGAATTTCAATAACATCCCATTGTAGCCTTAGCTGTTTATCTAGCCCCGTCGTAGGTACAAGTGCATTTCATTGTAAGGATTGCCAACTCTGTAGACCTTCGCTACCGGGAGGAACGGTTGGCCTACCCCTACCGAATAGTGAGAGTTCTGTCAAATTGCTGAAGACTTAGGTGTGGCTATCTTCACAACATTATGATATGTTAAAAGCGTGGCTTCACACAATTATCTGTAGCATATAGTAACCCACGTGTGACCTGCACAGCCGATTTGCTAATAGCTTCCTTTTTGATTTAAAGAGGTAATCGATTGATGACTCCCTGGACACGTAGCTACAGTAAAACAAAGAAACATTTTGAACGTTGTAAGAACTTTTCAGAAAGCGCTGCACTTTTACTGGGTACGCAGCTGTTGTCAGTGGCTTGCAGAATTGTGACCACGGACATCCTGTGCCATCACTAGCCTGGAAGCTAACGAACCTTAAGAAGGCTCTACGCTGCTTTTACACAAAGTTTGTTGTTTCTTTATTCAAATAATGGTACATTTGCAGATTCATAACGAATACAGTTAAACACACGGCTGTGCACAGGAAGTGTGCAGTTTTTTGTACATCGACTTTTCCTGTGCATCCTATGGGGCATTTGATTTAGATTTATGAAGTCTAGTGGCGTAGTGATGTTGTCGTAACATTTTAACTGTCCAAGTTGCGATTTAGTTATTCCAGTAAATTTGCAATATTTAAGATTTCAAACCTACAGGACTATACCCTCCATCAGCATACGACTTGTCACCATACCTGCAAATCTACCCAATCCAACTTAATGTAGATGAGCCGCAATTCAGCGAAGATCCTCACCTTGTTTATCACGGCGCCTAAGATTTACAAAAAAGGAACGGAAAATATTTTTTCTTCCATATCTATCTACAGTTCCATAACTGATATATCACAACTTAACGGATAGGCGTATATCATCACCTGTTTTCGCAACGAGCTCGGCACCGAAGTCTCTTCGTTGACGGCTTTTTGCCTGTGATTACTGCAAGGACATGTTTTAATCTACTTGACAAATATTTGTATCGTCTGTGGTACTATTATCATTGTGGTACCACAGACGTAACCGTCCTAGTTAGTACCAGATGAGATCAGTGCAACTGAACTGCACTCGATCCATCGTGGTCACTGCCTGTTCCGTCCAATTCGGGGTCGCTACCCGAAGTACTTCGAACGGCCAATTTCATGCAAAAAAAATAATTCCGCTACGATATTAAAGGATCCAACGCCGCTTGACAGGAATTGCATTTGCATCAACGGTTGGCTTATGATACATTCGCTGAGATCATTTTCAAATTTTTATTGGATGAAATATATGCGTACATCCAATAAAACGATCAAAATTAAGCAGCGTCCTATTTTTTTCTTTTTTTTATAATTGCCCCCTGATTATTGACTCAATCGAAATCCGCTGGGTTAATTAGTAATTACCACACCCCCGCACGTTTACAGCAGTATAATCCCAATCAATTTTGTATTAATGCTGCATATCACGCTTTACGCTAATTCAAAACGCATGCGTTTCTATTTGAAACAGAGAATACACTTATGGGACAGTCATTTATCCTTGTGTCTATATGTGCTTTTTGTTCTTAAAAGGAAAAGTGTCTTTCCTAGGCGACTGCTAGATACGGTCGAGCTATTCTGGTTTGTGATCTAGCGCGCGCTAATACTCCATCGATCAATGACTTAAATGTGAATTAATATTTAAAAACAAATATATATATACATGCTTATTATACGACGGTGTGTAAATTAAGTTATTAATCCGCGGCCATAGGCCAAGCTGGATAGGCTTCGCGGCAGTTCTTTAGTCCCTACTTTGGGGGGATCGTCTTTTTCGGTGTTTGTGTGTAAGGCCACAACAATCAGACGTCAGGCGTTGCGTAACTTTGGAAAGATACGGTCGTACACTTCCCTATACCCGTAAGGGAACTGTGAGCGTCGTTTGATATAGAACGAACACAAGTTATAAAAATTCAGTAAGTTATCGAAACCAAATGAGTATGCTACACGTTATAAGAATATCTAAAGCAACGAATACAAGTAGAGTATATCTAGTAGTTCGCAATATATGAATCTTATGTAAAACCTGCATATAGATTCACGCATATTTTATTGTATATATATTCACTTTTAATCGCTTAATACTGATCTATTGAATGTTTACCTTTTCATATTTTTCACAAGCATAATCTTAACATGGATCTTGTAGTAAAACTCCAAAAAAGATATAATCACCATCTATGCCGGAAAGAGTACAACGCTATGCTTCCCTACAAGAAAAGAGATCCAAGGTATATACCCACGCTCTTAACTAATGAATGGGCTTACGGGAAACTTTCTAGCTTAAAATAGGAAAATCGGGCTTTCGGCGTTAAGTAATTGACTTTAGACAAGTACTATTGAAGTTCAACTGTATCTTGTTGCTTGCCTTGTTCCCGTCTACTTCCTCTTCGAGGATTTTTTTCAAATGGATAGAGGTTTAGAGGGCGACTTGAACTTGGTATACGGTAACCCTCGTGTGCCTTCGTCACTAATATCGACATCGTCAAAACTAAATTACATCAACTGATTTTTAGAGGCATACAGATGTTCTGGAATAAAGAAACATCTATTGGAAGTTTGACGGCGGCAAAAAGGTCAGTTGGTAATTAAAATGCAACGCTATGATTTTCTTTATTGCCAAAGAGTGTCGTTGGTAAGAAGCTTCACGAAGAACTCCCGTCACTTCCTATAGTTAACGCTCGCAGCATGTAATGAACCTCCACGAGCGAAGGAGGATCGCGCAAACAGTCGAGGCAATGGCTATTACGTGAAACAAAAATCTCTTAGCTTAAACGAGGAGCGTAAATGCTTACTTATTTGGTGTCACTAGACTTCGTCTGAATTGCTAAATTAATGTCTTTGCTAAAATTAGTTTACCGTAGAAACTGTAATAGCTCACTTACACCAATAAGGTGCTCTCTTGTGCAGCTGTTATTGCTGTTATTGTTTATGAGTCTTTTTTTTGAGACGAAATTCAACCATTCACAGATATTAGCTTCTATTAAACGTTTTCTGTTAAGCGCACCTATTTTCCATCGGATCGATGATAGGAAGGTGGTCAATTACTAAAACAAAAAACTACAACAAAAAATTTTAAATGAAAAATTATCTTCATTGTAACATATGTACCGCGTTAAGGATAAACGCAATAGCAATAAAAAACCAAGAGGCATATTTTCGTTTCAATAACCGTGTGCTCAAGTTAGGTTCTCTCATTTGGAAACTTCGATGTTTGTAGTTTTTTTTCCTTCTAAAATACTGACTCAAGTTTACTGCAATGATCACCACCCCCCAAAAGCGCATTTACTCTAAGCGATCTGACGATAAAGCCTTCCAATCGGCGACTCGCATTTCTTATACAACGTAACTCGAATTTGGTAACTTAACTTACTGCCGTCCGAAGCGATTTATGCCGCCAATTAATTTGTTTTGTGGATTTTGCCCTTTTGTCTCGGTAAATATCGCGGCTTTTGTTCACAAGCTATTGCAGCCGACAGGTCTTTGCGTGGCCATGTTTACATTAGTCGAGCCGGTTGGTATCGAAGTCAGCCAGACCAATCCAGTAGTGATTATGATGAAGTGATATGGCTGCTACTACGCTACAAGTCCGGTAAATAGTGCTTATTGTATCGCCGTCGCTTTTTGTCGACCGACTGTCTGACCCATGCAGAAAACTCGCAGCGTTTTTAGCGGTCTCCTATTCATTGCGTCTGCTTCGAATCCCGAAGGAGACCCGGGGCTGGCAAAGTCGCGGACGTTTTCGAAACGAAATCAGACTTTTTTCGAAAAAGTCTGATTAACTTCAGCCAGTGACCAGCTTAACCAGTACATATCTTCGTCGAACTATAAGCTAATAACGCACATTTATATCTTAAAGACCGAGCATCGGATATGGCCACACTGGATCGGTAGCAGTAATGGTGAAGTCGCGTGTATCAGAGAAACGCTAATAAGCGGCCGATACAATTTTTGACCTTCCTATTACAGCTAGTGACGCCTACTTGTTTTTTTTGGCCAAGGTACACAACAATATATCTAACTTAGACGAGCGTTTCAATGCTAAGCTAGAGGGTGATACGAATTTGAATATTTTCTCTGGCATTCAAAAACTTTTTGCGAAACGGTCCATACTTCTGTCTGACCAGTGCACATGTGTCGTGACCTTAACTAGTGGAGCCTGAACATTTTGCAAACAGAAGAAATTTACCTGCTAACACCAATGCGGGTGTTATCGCGTGGAAGTTAGTTAGATTCTCTAACCTTGTCAGAGACGCCAGCGAGGTTTGAAGGTCGAAAATGTCTTTATTTCGAAGCATCGTGTTACTCGTGTTTATTTTGGGTACTTCATCGCGCTATGTATGTTATTATTAATCGTTCTATTCGAGCCGGCAATGTTAATTTCCAGTACCTAGACATTACATGCTGATCGACTGCTACGAGGTGGGTCTAGCTAAACGACGTCGGTAAAAAGAAGGGTGCAAGGAAAATCAAATACTCTATTCTAGTTGAAAGTAACCTGTTAACTGCTTTTTAAACTACTATTCCAATATATTGGTTTCACTCTATCCGTCGACGACGCGTATATTTGAAGTATCCGATTTTTTTGATCTTGTATGTACATGCAGGCTTATTGTAAGCATTCATCTTTTTTCATTAATTAATGATTCGTTATTTATTAACTCTTTATGACACCAAATTGATGATATGGAAGCGATAATAATACCAATGCTAAGATTGAAACCGCTAAGAGTTACTAGACACAACCGATATGACGGACAAATTATAAAACATTTGACTCATAATAATCCGCTGATCTCGATTGGCCGAAGTCCTTCTTCTGTTCTTCGCCTGTCGGTTATAAACGACGTGTAGAAATGAGTTACGTTGTTGAATTAGCGGCTACTTGATGGGACGCCATTTGTGTGTCTCCTACTGCGCCTAGGAATCTAATAAACACATACCACGAACAGGAACGATCAAAGATAAAGGACAGCGACGTCGAACCTAAAAGAAAAGAGACAATTTCAATATACGCTGTTCGTATATCTAGCTATACTTTAGCGCCACCAACGGAGCCGGAAGTTGTGTGATTTCCAAGTGAAAAGGCGCAACGTCCTAAGCCACCGCGGTGACAGCGCAATTTTTAACAGCGCCGTTGCATCCCTATTGATTGCGGTAAAAAAAAAAAACCTAGTCATTTCTACGATTTATTACAACCGGTTCGTCTTGTAGCACATTAAGCTGCTTGGAACGTTATTATTGGAACATTATTGAATAGGCTGGAGAATGCATTGCATTCACAGCTATTCAATACCTCAATTTCAGATCATTCCGTCATATTCGCTGCCTGCCACGGCCGACAATATATGCATGGACGAATTATCGGGCAATCTGTATATCTATCATTGTAATTGGACCACCACAGTAAGTTTCGTGGGGCGTGACCATGTTTGGCCTTTGGCTTCTTTTCGGTTCCGCAGTTTGTCTGGCTGTTACGAGACCGGTCATTGTCGTTTATCCTACACTATTCGCACGTTAAATCCCTTGCTTTTTGGTCCTAGAAATAGGGTGACTAAAGGTATAACCGAAGGCAAGCGAAGCCATAACAGTAGTAGATACGTTTTGTCACATTAACATACTGTGCCGATACAATCGAGTTCGTTGACATTACAATATGATAAGACGAAGATAAGGAACAAATTGATGTAGAAATAAAGCACTACAAACGTGGACTGGTGTTTCTTTGTTGAACATTCGTAACGAAACACAGATCCTCGTTCAGTACTTCGTTAATGATCAGCAAGAAAAATCAGTATATAAGTACAGGTGATCGAAGAAGGACAGACATTAGACGAGTAAAATAGCTTCATCTAGCGTAGCGTCATTACTAGCTTGACGTTGTTGTGTGACCCGGCCGCGTTTTCGTATAGGCGACATTACGATCACCAGGATTTTATCTCTTTTGGTTAGATTGCAAACATCAGCGTAGACAGACGGGTGCCTTCTTCGTAAGTATAAAACTCATGTCATTATACAACGCTGTATAATATTATCTTGTATGACGTTTTTTTTTCTTCCGTGACCGCCTTATTCACGCTTGTCTTTCGGTTATGCAAACCTCGCGCTAATGATAGGAGCACCGCTGCAACGAGAAACGAAAATGAATAGCTTGATAGCAGTAATATACACGTAAGTTATACTAACTTGCGTGATGGAGGTCGTAAAACACCGAAACTGATTAACGAAAACACTATGATCTATTTATAAATGTGTGTCGGTGAGTACATTTGCGGTGACTTTAAACTGGTAAAAAATTTTAGTTATTTCATTGACGGGTAAACATAGATTCTTCAAATTGACTTCAACGTGATCCATCTCACCATATGAGATCACTATACGCCGTGAAGTAATCACCCGCAAGGCTTAGCTCCTCGGGGACTTTCTCAGACGTTACGATTCTTAAGTAGTTAGATGTATCCGATCAATTTTCCTGCGCATTAGAATGTTCGAAGCGTTTCTTCTACAACTTCTAACGCGTTCGAAGACGCCGTAATTTGGCTGTGTTTCTCAGCCACCTTATGAATCTTACGATACTCCCTCCATCGCGAAAACCCCCTATAAAATGTAGCTTTTAACCGCGCTGTTCTGTTGGGGGGTGAGATGTAAATAGCCGGATGCCAACTTATACTTACATGTAAACTTTTGGTACGCTAGATACCAGCTGTAGCACGGCTACTTTCACTACAAGTACGATTAATTCAGGCAAATGCGGTGGGCTGCCCTGGCGGCAAGAAAATCGTGCGTCAGCGGCTGTTATTAGATACGAAGCTACAAGCGGTTTAGTAGGCAGCGAACCGCATAGTGAACTTGGTGTGTTATTTATATGTGACGGGACTTGTTTGCCACCGATACGACTGCTAACGCGTTGTGGAAAAGTTCGCATTTGCCGGACCGCCACAGCTTCTACAAATCCGCGTGAGTCAGGTCCGTTAACTAAACTGGTTGATTGACTGGCAACGACAGCTCGCTCCGTCAGATCAGCGGCTGCGTGGGGGCGCGACCAGCGGTAGGCCACACTTACGGCTACAGGTGCTAAGAGTGACGATTGTAATGTTGATAGCAATAGGCCACATCAGTCGGAAATACCGCCATGTCGAAATTGCAATGCGGATACCGCCACCCGTTAATGATATGTCAACGCTAATTTTATTGATATTGAACTTTTCATGAATATCTTATTGTGCTAGTACCATAGTGGTGTCTTCACACCTACCAATCAGTAATCGGACCGACTCCGAGAAAAGGCAAGATGTAGTTGCCAATAACAGAACTGTGTCAATAAACGGAGCTTCTGACTTTGCATATGTACGAAACGATGCTTTTCCAGGAGATAACTTAAAAAAAGATTTTGATAGTAGTTTATTGTATGTACACAGCTGACTAGATAAGAATCATAGCTTATGTGACCTATAACTCATATATTATCATTTATTAGTGTTTTATGATTAATTAACTGACGACCAAGGACACATTTGATTGTAGTGTTCGCATTTCACAGATACATCGCCTTTTCTTACGCGGATTATGGGCACGGCGGATTCGAACCAGCTGTTTTTAGGGGACGGCATCTGGAAGTCGGTTTTCGCCGCGGTTTCATAGAACACTTGAAATAAATACACTAGACAATAGACACCAACTTGTAAATATATAGACACACTGTGATCTGATACAAACTGGACAGTGCAAACGTTTCTGGACATGCTACTTCTTGTTTAATTAGCGCTGACTGCTGACAGCCCTCGTTTGTCCTTGCTCCTATTCTGCGGAGCACTAATTCAAACCAGGTATGCCACGATGCACAGCTACCGCGAAAACAGCTAGCCGATAGGCCTTTCGAACTATGTAATAAAAATCGATTCGTTTAATTTGTTTATTTAACAGATCGATGAAAAGAAAAAACCTTCGTTATGGCCATTCAGCGGCTGTACACGAAGCTCTAATTACTGAAAATATATATATATATGTTATCAGTAATTCTGAACTGGTCGATCGAAGTCAGTATCTTGACATAATCAATCGGCTCTAAAGAATTGTTGATGTTTTAATGAAGTAACTCTAAACGTATATATACATATATATATATA
>NW_019213036.1:32127-102178 GCF_002532875.2 Varroa jacobsoni
TCGTAATGTTTCAAGTGAAGTTATACCAGTTCTTCATTATTTCTTCTTCGTGATGCGTTTCATAACGAGATTCAATAATCCCAATGCGCATCACTCGAAATCTTTATATTCCTAAGTATACGTACTGTATTTCATTTTGGTTTTGCTTACTGATTACTACTCTAGTCCTGAACCTCTCCCTCAGGGGGTCGATGTTACACAAGCGGCCTTCTTTACAATGAGCAGCTTAACCAAAACACGATTACACGCGAAGATATCACACTAAGTAGTAAGTTCATAATGTCCTTGATAATCCATTGCTAATTATTATAGTATTAACGTCTAGGGCAAACGGAAAAGTTGGCCTGACAAAACGGAGCTGCCGCTAAGTTCAGCATCTGTGTTAACCAATGTATGAATAATTTATAGCCACTGATCTAGGCAGGATTTAGGCCCCTCAGATATTCATTCTCGTATACACCCTCGTTTTAGTTGCAAGAACACTGAGCGATTGATTAAAAGCTAAAATATTCTTCCTAGTTATCGGTGCGCTGATTTGATCCGTTTTTTGCGTTTACGTAAAAGCTGTTTTTGTTGAATGTTACATTCAATCGTCAATTGGACAGTCGTTTCAAGATTATCCAAGTGAGTCTCCTTTACCAATAAAATTATTTAGCCCATTTAGATTTTACATGCGTCTATCACCTTTTTAGTTTCTTCGCTTAATAATGTTTAATATTTAGGTCAACGCTATAAGTTCGCTTAAGGTTCTTTAAAGAAATGGTATTATTTTTAGGGTATTGATTCACACTAGATATGGTCACATAGATTATGATAAATTGCCAAGACAAACGATCATTGCTTTGTTTAGTTGGACGTAGAATCACTCATTTAATACGCTTTATCATTATATATATATATATCGTGTATCCGCTTCTCACGCCTCTGCTGAAGGTTAAAGTTGTTCCAATTCCCGTTCAACTACAGACAGCGATAGTGTTCCGATATACGGCTCTATCTGCCATTTTCCCATGTAGAAAAATAGCAATAGACGAAATTTATGTTTTAATTTAATTCGCAAACGGTGTATTTTAATAGTCGCTTGGTTTGATTGGAAATTATTAGTCGGGTGCGAGATGCGATGGTTTGGATTGCATTGCTGAAAATACACTTCCTGTAGCATAGCCTATTACATTGACCTACTTCTTCGCTCTAACCTAATGAGTAAGGCGTCATATTCGTATCGTGGTCCTATCACAGACACCTTCGTGAACGAATTTGGCAAGGCTGAAATTGGCATATGCCTTAGTAACGACGGTGAAGATACATCGAATGCTCTGCCACGATTTTTACATGCAATGTTTTTCGGGCAGGCCAAACGGAAAGAATACTCTGTCCCGGCACCTTTATGTATGTGCGCCGGCATTACCCATTTCTACTTAACGCGAGAAACATAATAGAACGAGTGGGCTGACTCGTTCTCGAAAAAGATCGTTCGATTCATTCAGACAATACATACGAATTAAACATAGCCGTTAAACGGTTGATTCTCTGTCTTTTTTACAGAAGCCCTGAGCGGCCGTTAGTGTTGAAGGGTGAAAGATTAAATTCGACAAGACAATAGGATCAAGCGGGGGCACTTTTGACTGAACAGGTAGTCTCCTTAGTGGACGCGCCGCACCTATGTGAAGTACCCGATCTGTGCAAAAATACTGATGACCGTTTACATTAGATGTTTGCAGACTTCTAAAATATCTGACTGCCATCATTACACACTCATAGGACAGCTACTTAATCAAACTGCGTTCGGTTGACGTTACTATGTATCAAGATAATGGAGGTGTAACATATGTTGCTTTATCATTCCTACTGCAACCTATCGACAATTACTGTCGTCGGCATTAATGCTGGTCATTAGTTCGTACTGAAAAGAGGCCTCAGGTAAAACCGTAACTCTTCTCCATTGCAGACATAGGTGAACGAACTGTATATTCTAGAGCTGGATGAAAGTTAACCTAAGAAAATCTATTCCTCTGTTGACTGAGCCTAGCACCTTGAATCCCTATCTCACTTCAGTGCTCTTGTGCGGAATATTTGGAGGAACTTATTCTGGAATGACCCTCCGGCCTTTCATAGAATCAGAGTATCTTCTCCGCTGTCGTATTAAGCCTTCTTGTTAGCCTCTCTTGAATATTAACTGTGTTTTTTCATCAAACTACTTTAAGTGAACCCAGTTGACTTGGAAATTGAAACCTTCAGAACTGCGCACCCTTAGCAGATTAAAGCTGGCTGGTAAACACTTCAGTGCTTTGAAAGCTTGCGACTGAAAACCGGGTTACTACAGGAGAAATAAGTTTAGCGAAAAGAGACAAATTTTAGTCTTTAGAATCGACGCTCAGTGCTCAAGTTTTTGTTTTTAAAGGTCAGAAATGTTGCAAATTCATCGAAGGTTGGTGAAGGTATTAGGCAAGGAGGCCCTAAGCAGAAGCATAGTACGAAAATGATGGAAGTGTTTCAATAATGGAAATTATAGTGTAGCCAGATATCAAAATTTGAAGGACAAGAGCGCACTGCCACACTTGGGGGGCCGTTTTTCGAAAGTAGAGCTGGAATCCGAGAGCTCTGTCGGCCAAAACCCGTATCTCACATGCAAATTATAGGTGGAATACTGAAATGAACTGTTTAAAAAAAAATGGTTGTGCCGTGAATTGACTGAGAGCTAGTTGGAAATATTTTACAATACTTTAATAAAAAAAAGCGCGAATCGCCTTACATAAGGCATGGTTCAATTCTTGCCGCCAGTCAGACAGAGAAGAAACGCAAAAATGGCGTCGGCCTGGGAACAAATCGAGTTCGGTGACAATGTCATGTAGAACGTTAGGTGATAGCAGTGCTTGAATGAACGTCAAAAACATCTCACCGAAAAAAGACGAATGCAGTCCGTTACCTTGAGCTCCTCAAGACATTTATGGGCCGTTTCAGTGACAAGCATGCCGTCTGGTTACTCGATGACAACGCAGGGCCTCACCGCCACACTTTATTTTCTAAACTGAGCAATGGAACATCCATTTTCATTGATTAAATCGATGTGATTACGGAGCTTTCAATGCCCTAAACAGCAGTACTGGCCGGCAAGCTATCGATTTACTCCAAGAAATCGTAGATCATATTATGGCTAAAGAAATTACATATAGGAACGTTCATGTGACGAGTATGTCATTATTCAGAAGCGACTGGAGCCCCGCGACAGGTATATAAAAATTGAAGCAAAGAACTTCTACCACATAATAAAAAAATCATAATTATAGCTGAATCAGTTAAGAAATTTCAAAGCCCGCCGAATTTGCTTCTAATATATATATAGATACAGTATAATAGTTATTCCATTACTTGATTCTCCCGTGAAAAGCACGATCAATTATATGTTTGTTCTTATTTCTATCGTTACCAAGGTAATGACATGTTTTTATTGTTGCTACGTTTGACCAAGGCCAATTTGACGCTCGATTAGCGACAGGACCTGCTGTGGCAGCGACAACGCGCGCACCGACTTAACACAGGTTTCCTACCGTACTTCCCTCTAACAATTGGGTCTTCCTTCCTGCGGTGAAACCAATTTCGCGATAAATTTCAGTGCTACGAACGCTTGTTTTGGCCATTGCTTGCTACTTATGGAGAATTTCGAAATCAGCTTATTCCAATCGGACGTTTCTTGTCGGACAAAATTCAACCCAGTTAGTTGATCAGTAGCCATTTTCACTGTGACACGACAAATAAGTTGGCTTTTCCAGAACCCTGCTGGTTTAAGCTTTACATTTTTGTTGCCTACCATGCAGCTATTATATTAACCAACGGTTAATAGAAAACGTAAACGTTTATCTTCGATCGTTTTTAATTTGATTTTTTCGTCTCCGCCTGATTGTTGGTTTGCCATCAACTCTCTAGGATGCATTTGCTAATCTGATTTATCGCCTCAGATGTAACTTCCAAAATATGACGTGATAGTAACATTCTTCATCAAGAATAACTTCGCGGGCCATTTGCTGTCCGCTAACTGCTAGGGTACAGAAAATGCACACTACGTATGCTGGTTCAGGTTGTCTGCGGAGATGACTAGAAGCTAGGCTAAAACTGGGGCATTTTGGGGACATATCTGCGTAAAATTTGGGACGGCGTTAATCGACACGGCTGGCGTCCCGCGGACCCAAAAAAGCGACGAAAAAAAGGTTCTATCTTTGAATCGTAAAAATCATCTGTACCTCAGGCAAAACACAGCGGTTCGCTGGCATTGAAAGTGAAGTAATTCGGGAACTTCAGCGTGATATAACGGTTCCATTCGTTGCTCTATCTCACGCAGATGCGGGTTTTTCGTATGTTGCATAAGCAAGGCGTACAACACATAATTCTCTTGGTCTTTTGTTGAATCCATCGTCAGTAGAAAAAGCTGACTTACGAAGTACAATCGACGCTTAGATATCATTGTCGGGCGGCTGGAGAGGGGGGTACGATAATAGGATATGTTGAACGATGACAAACTCGAGCGGAGTGTCCGATAGGTTTTTGTTTTTCTTGTATAGTTAAATGAGATTAGCTTTCTTTCAGTCACTGTGCAGATGGCTGCAAGCGTTGTGCTGGCTACGGTGCATCAAGATGCTCAAGCTCAAAGTTATCATTACAAAAAGCTGAACGTTCTGTTCGTCACCGTATAGATAAGTCGTTGCATCTAAATCTAAGCCAATTTACATTTGTACTGATACAGCTTTTGCTCCATCTTGTGAGCCCTTCTAAATTAGAAAAACTACAGATGTGAGCGTGCTTGATGCCGACTGATAAAAGCCTATTTGCTCTCTTTCAGATAATGGCTAGTTTAAGCCAATTTTTCTTATACAACGATTGCCGTTTCTCAAGCCATCGCAGCGACAGTGAGAACTATTCCCTGTTATTTTTTACTCACGTAATGTATGATTTGTATTAGTTATATAGTCAATATAACAATAGCATTTTCTGTACGCTTCTTCACTTTTGGCTGTATTTATGTTCGGCGACGTTTCGAAAACACTTAGGATTAGTCATCTCTCATATTGATGCCAGTACCTCTATACTTGCCTCACACTTCAATGGTCATCAAAGATCACATCACCTCACGCAGTACTCATCTTCTCAACAAAATATGCATGTATATGAACAAATATATTTATCTATATAGTACCCAAATAGGTAGTACCTATATCATTTTTATATCCGACGAACCAAGCGTCATGAAGGCTCACTAGGCCTGCGTCACCTGATGATAAAGACGAGAATCTCGCATTATATTGTCCTATGACAATATAGATAGGTCACTGATTGTCCAACTGATATTTTTGACGACACTAGAAGACACACACACCCACACATACAGACAAATATACGCATCTGGATGCATAATAAAGCTATTTATAGCGTTGACTAATACCTTTGTTTACAATATAAAGCCGGCGATCCACAGGTGACATAATATTGTAATTATACAATGTTTTGTAATGGCGCAGCAGTATCGAATGCCGTAACACAACTCCTCTCATGCAATATTAACAATGTTCGCCGTGCGTCACAGCTAGAGCACAAGGCGTTTGTTGCCCCCCATAAAAAATAGAATACGAAGCGATTTTGTTGTACCAGTGCATGGAACGTTGCGGTAGACAGCGCCGCTAGCAGCAGAAGCAGCCGCTTTTATTCAATACGTCATCAGATGGGTTGATCAGTTGATTCACGAGGCGAAGCCCGACCCGACGCCAGCAGTGGTAAGCACTGGTAGTGGCCATGCCATCTACATGTCACGTCATCAGACTACAGCCACAGTAGCGTAGAATATGACCGCCGTTGATTCTCTTTCTTCGGTCCGTCATTGTCCGTTCAGTGCTCCCGAGTCCACAGAACGTTCTAGTTGAAAGTCAGAGCCACGAAGATCTGTGACACATTTTGATTTTGCGGTATTTAGGATAGCGTTAAGGATAGCGAAGCTGCTGTACCGTGAAGTCACATATGCTACCACAGCATCACGGCATTATAGCACACCCTGCCACGTGACGCCGCAAGAACATCTGCCCCGTTTCGTAGAATGGGTAGCCTAACGTGACCCATGATGTTGGGTCTAAGGAAAGTAATCGCACGTAGCATCAGTGCAATTGTGATGCCCATATGTCCTCCGAGACTAAGCAACAGGACAACCCAGCGCCGAAGATTATGTTGAACGGTTTAGCTTGCGGCGTATTTGAGGTATTCTCTCATTGGCTAAGCCCTTCGGCTCAGGAGAAACAGGAACATCGAGGGCAACGTCAACAACGATAGTAACAGGGCGAAAGGCAGCGCTCCTCGATGGTGAAAACTGGGACAAACCAGAGATGGAAACGTAACAATTGCTTTAAGACATTAGTTATGAACTGAGTCGTCCTCGAGACGTGGTCAGGTAGGAGAGAATCCAAAAAAAGGGGTTTGCCACTGCAAAAGTGTTAACAGCTGGTACTAATTGCCCATAAACAGCAGAAGGAAGGCCTCTGTAGGATCGATCAGGTTACCAGTCGGTTTCACTACGGGTATCTAATTAGCATGTGTCTGTGGGCAAATAATGATCGGCTGTTAACTATTGGACTCAGGTATGCTTGGCGTTGAGTCATACACAAATTGGGTGCCCTGAGCGCCGTCACGCAATGCAGATAACAATTCTCGTTCTTCTTACTGCCATTGTCAAAGAAGATTGATCTTAGGGAAACCTCCACTAAAATCAAAACCAGCCAGCAGACCACGCTGTGGTCACACTCATTTATAGTCGTAACAAAAATATCAAGTATAAAGTAGTCATGCATTAGATACCGCCAAACGAAGCGGCAGCCCATTGCAAAAATCAACTTCAAGTAACTCTGAAGCAGATAGATAGCTGATGTTATTGGCGTATTAGAAGCATTGCATGCATGTAGCGTGACGTTAGATATTGTTCATGATGCGGAAAAACTAACCAATCGTTTCCGGTGTGATACATACCTTGCAAAAGCCGCCATATTACCCGTCCAACAAACTTACTTATTACAAAAAGCGGCAGAGCAAGTTGTTTGTTGCCTACTAGCTAACTTCTCTGTAAAACCACGGGAAGCATAATAAGACTGCAAGTGTGACATCTTGATCATGATGGTTCAGATGAAGCAACACGTATATGGGTGGGCTTATTTATTTTAACGTAAGTTCTACATTGTTTAGATGAAATGAATAGAATCGTAAGAACTAAAGCAATGTAATAACAGAGCCCTTTAAGAACTTTCTTTTTAAATGCACGAGGTTTGGTTGGAAAGATACGTTAGCAGTACCTTAGTTAGAAAAGCGTCACATCGTCGTTCATTTATACTGTTAATATCATTCGGTATATTCTGTTTGCACATTCATAAACATAAAAGTTCCATGATTTCCTATTTGCACGTCTGAACGAGCCATTTGCATTCGATAGCCCAAATCGTGCAAAGTCTTAGGCCAAGTGCGGCCCGAAGCACTTGCCAGATCCCGAATATAAGCAAGCAAAGACCAGCGATTTCGTCAGTTCACTAAAAACCTACAAACCCTTTGTCTGACGAAAAGGTAGTACCGGGGTTACCGTAATCTATTTGAGGTCCATATGTGTTTCGCCCCACAGTCTGCTGATCAGTTGGGGTCGCAACCGATATGAGAATGACTGTATAGCAAATATCAAGTAGTGATATCGCTGAAATCGTACAGATCCTTCCGACTAAGGCAGGCTCACGTGGTTTCCCGATCTTCCCTCCTGAATTATGACGTGCCTTTACCACCAATTTAGCTTTATAGCGTGAATTCCACAATGTTTGCATAAGACGAAAACAAGAAATGATGCGAATCGTCATTGCCGACGTGCGGTACCACATCACGTCACGCATTTGTCTCCCGATTGCACGCATTTACATACGGATGCAAGCGCACGGACACAATAAGATGGACGTATCTATCTACTTAGATCACCAATTGATACATATACACACACCCGCTCACCCACATAAATAGGCAAACAACATTGAGATAAACATCCGTTTCAAGCAGACGTACCTGAACGGATTCATCCTGCCGTAGAATCGTTAGAGGGGTATCCTTTTAATGTGTGTCGTTCTCTTTGCCAATGTTTACTAGTATGGCTGACACAAAGAATCGCTACCGTCCAGACTTTTTTGACGGCGCCAAGTCGTACGCGAGCTGAAGAAGTCGACACGGTAATAATACAATCGTATCTTGATCGATCTGAATAAACCGTCCGTCTGTTAGAATCAACGGAGCACGTACACGGGGCGGGCGGACTGTAAGGACAGTTTCACGTTTTGGAGGAGCAAAATGGAAGTTCACAAACTACATAAATGTGATCACTACAAGCATATCTATTACACACCGTTACATTTAGTGCAGAAGTACATACGCAAGTCTTTGGCACCTTCACAATACCCAACACTGAGATATACACAGAGACGCGCACCGCGTTTCGATGGTAAACACCTGTCGTCGAATGGCCGAACCGTTGCGGTTTGTACAATGACTTTCACTAATGCTGCTAGTGTTGTGTTTGGTTAGAATGATATCAATAATGGTTACGGTAACTTTTTTTCGACTCTATAATGATTCATGGAGATGTTGAAGAATACTACAAAGGAACAGTAACAACCAAAACGACGATGACCAGTAACAATAGACGACAACCACAACGACAATCACACGACTACAAGCAGGACGCTTCCGTCCAAGACTTGTTCTGTCCGCACTGCAGATTGTTTCGTGAATGATGGCGCACCCGCGCTGAATGCCCCCTTTTAGCTGAAGGAGTGCGAGGGTAAATGAAGCAGCTACGGTGGCCGCAAAGGCAGCACAGCGGCAACATGGCGAAGGAATTGCACGTGACGCAGACAGAACGAGGTCTAACACAGTGGCCTACGCCTGGTAAAAAAAATACTCATAGACTTTGTCCGTCTATAGCGATCGGCTATGAACTAACATTGGCATGGCCTGGCAATGGCAACTGATCTGATGATGATGCCCAACACGGATCAGAGAGGGCAGACGTTTGCTTACCCCACAGTAGCAGTTGCGTGCTTCTTGCTTTTTCCTCAATAACTGTTATAGCTATTGATATCTATTGTCTGCTGTTCGTTTGATAGGTGATTAGTCCTTAGTTTTGTAGTTTGTGCCCCTGTGGGGACGGTGGCTGGGACTGCTCGTTGCTGTGGGACAATTACTATTAACACACGTCAGTTTATTGTCATCGATGATTGTATCCCCTCGGGTACACATGCTTCAGGGTTCTGGGGAACGGCTTGTGCGTGGCTAGCGATTGCGCCTAATCATGACCATATAAAATATAGTGTTTATCTTGCTCGTTCAGTTTTGTCGGTACATGCAATACTGTGTCATCTGATAGGATATAAACTTGTTTTCACCGTTTGTTTAGCACCTCTAATCTAAAACAATAGAACGCAGAAACATTAAACTGTTAGCTCAGTTTAACTTTTACGGCGTACCGTGTCAAGGAAACATTTGCAGATTGTGTAACATCAGCATTTGTAAACATAATGGGGTAAAATATATGTTAGATGCAACAACAACAAGTTACAGAGGATGGCTGCGCTATGTGGACCAAATGACGAATGCTTTAAGCCGTATTCAATTGTACCTAACACTTTGCTGGTTTGGGGCCTGCGCAGCGGATTTGTTTTTTTATAAGGAAATGTTAATCTCATAGGACAACGCTAATTGATGCCATCGTTTATCAGCTGACGTATTTCTTAACAGTTAGGAGATATGTAGGCCGCAAATGTGAGACCAAGTGCGTAGGTTAAACCTTCTTCAATTGATGGATTTATTGTCAGATTGATTATTTTTTGAACCGGCTTCGTCCATATCCACTCAAATCATTTATGGCTGATGGCTAGAAAAATTTTATGCAATGAATACGGAAGTTATCCATAGGTTGGCTAATTGTCAACGCCACTTCGGGCTCGGAACTTAAGAGCAAAGTGCGCCTTTCTCAAGGAAATTTAAAGAGTCGATGATTGGATATGACCAGATGCCGTTATGAACGTTTGGAACCCTGTCAAACGATGTCAGGTAAAAACGCAGCCGAACGATTCCTGGACAATGCGCTTATCTACAGTTTTTTTTTTTGAGGATCGTCAGTCGGTCAAATGTTTATCTACTTACACTAGTGCCTTTTAGGGCACATGATGTTTAAATCTACCTGCTTCTTCTCTTGCCGGATACCGTTATTTGAAAACTTACGGTTTAATATTTTAAACTTTTCTACTACTATGGACGTTTCACGTGCCAGATGAAAAGTAAGAGACAATAGTTCTACATTGACTAAAATATTTAGGTTGTTCTAGTTGTAGAACATTTAAATATTCTAGCTAGTTTAGTTAATAGTAAACGCTTTAAGGTTTGTGAAACCTAGTAAAACTTTGATTATTTCAAAGGAACATTCCCAAGACTAAGTTGTGACGGCAAAGTTAAGCGAACTCCTGCAACAGTGTGACTTTTTTGGCCAGCCAGCTCTATTTGTCCTTAAATAGTACCACCATACAGGCATAGAGCTTCGTGTTAACCCAATAGCTACAGACTGCATAATTCTATGTAGTTGTTATCGCGATAGATATAGCACCTGTAACAAGTACTAAGTATGTGGGTCAAGCCTTGTCTGATTCGGAAAAGATGAGCTTTCTGTTAAACTTGTATCTTGATACTAACGTGAAACGTCTAGCAGCAGCAGGATTTGACGACACCATTTTAAAATCTCCGAATAGCGGCATTTTAAGCCCGCGAAAAAACAGCTCCTATAAAAATGGGTAGTGATATAGAATGCTGGGAACTAGCCGGCCAGCCAACCGTTTGACGGGAGCCCCGACGGCGATACTGGATGTAAAACTTGAGACATAGAGGTATTGATGCGAAGCCCCTCGGAAAGCTACTTACTATGGGCATTTGCTGCTACTATGCCGCCTTGCTGATAACATGAAAAGGATATTAAAGAATAGAAGAAGTACAGTAAGTACCAGATCGCTCATAAATGAAAATAATTCAATGTAATACTCCTTGTGCTGTAAAATCGAGTAGAAACTACCACTTGACACACGTTATGTAACCCATCGCGAAACCGTGAATAATCATGTGTGATTTAGTATTGTTCCTGTTGCCCGGCTCCCTTATAATAGTCGTTTGCCGTCCTCTGAAATCCATTGTGATACTTGTATCGTCATTCGTGTACGTAAACGGGCAAATTCTTTCATCCACGTCGAAAAAGGGCTACCAATTACAAATGGGCAACCGGACTATGAAAGCAACACCTGCTTTTCTCGTGATTCAGTCTCAATTGAACACTGGATATACAATATTTTTTAAATTTCAAAATTAGAAAAGCAATCGACGGCTCGTTTTAGTAACGTCCAACGTATGTATTTACCATACCTATTAGCCGCGTACAGAAAGCCTCTATTAGCGTTTTCGTTGTGGCCGTACGCAGGCTTATTGATAGTTTGGAGAACGGCCTTTTTACGGCAACAGTCACTTTGACCCATCGACCCACATTCCTATAATAAAGCCATCACTGATTGTACTATATGAACGATTCAACTATTTCATTATATTGAACGAGTAGAGAATGTAATGCTTCCGCTACAAGGTGTATTAATACTTAGTAGTCGTCTCTCGATTCCCAATCTGTTCATAAAATGAAAATTCAATTATTTGAAACCGTGTATTCCAGACAGAGGCGTTTCCCTAAAATGATTCCCAGCGTATGGAGCAGACCTTCGAATGGAACTACAGAAAAGAGGGGCTCAAGTTGAAAAATAACTTGAGAAAAACAAAACGCTCGATTAACTTAGCAGCCTGGCAACGATATAAATTACAAGCAACACCACCGCGCTTGGCGTGAATGCATCGGTGCACCGTTCGCATGAGATATACACACGGGTCAATCCACGGTCTAATAAAGCACAATTTATCCTACTCTCGTTTATATCAGTTACAATATCAATAAACTATAGATTTTATGTTGCAAAAACCAGGTATAGAAGCTCACTTCCAAATTTCAATACGCACTGTTAAGGGAGGATAAGTTTCATGGCTCCTTCCACAGAGCCATAGAAACGTCCTTGGAACTGTGTATTTTGAAAACGTATAATTTCGTTTGGAAGTAATCATGCCTCGACATAATTCATAGGCTTATTTATCATAGTGACGACACGCTTGGTTAAATAAAATATAATTTATAGCTAGCTAAACTATAAACTGTACGGTGCGCAGCATTTTTCAGTTAGTATCTACTATCCCAAATCTGTGATCGTTTTTATAGTACGAAAAAGGCTTCGTTATGCATTTTGTATATATATGTGTGTGTGTGTGTGTGTATAAATATAATTAATAACACAAAAAATTAAGCGTTAAAATTGCAAGTGAATTATATATGCATACATGTACACGCAAAAACAATCTGGATGAAGCCACTCAGCCGTTAACCCTAATCGTTCAGTGAGTGTTCGAAATCGACTAGAAAAAAACGGCGTTCAATCGACAGTGAAAACGGTGAATCAATCAGAGCACAACAACAACAGACTTTGCCCGCCACGATATTGGCACCGATGTATAGGTCCTACGCAATCAAGTACTTGTGGACCAATAGCCAATCGACGAGGGGCCATATCCTCATGTAAGCCAAAACCACAGGCGGCAGCTGCTACGGCCATTGGCGATTGAGACGTGTCGCGAATGACAAACAACTAATCGTTGCCAGGCCTCTTCGCTTTGTCTCCGTTTGTGGATAAAAATAGCGAACTTTACCACAAATTGGTAATAGCAGTATTTTTAGTAGTTAGGTGATGACATTTTGCCCCCAAGGTAGAGGGTGACGCTGAAATATTTTGTCCGTCGTTGTGGCTACCTCTGACAACCGCCAATTTGAACAGTGCAATGACAGTGACCCCGGAATGTAGTAGCTGCTACTATCGTTGTTGTCATGGCCGTGATAAAAATCGCGAAGTCTAAGGTAAGGCGTGTAAGACAATTGAACCCGACTGACTCATCTACATGTAGCCGCTGTGCACGAACAGTCGTGCACTTCAGCTGAAACGTATGCATTTGGAATAGGATCGTTCGTAACGTAGAAGCGCTAGTGAAGCGTTGTTCCTTACGGCGTAAACTGAATCTGCTATATAAACCATATACAGGCCCCGCCAAAAATCAAAATAAAAACACCAATCGAAGTGAAAAAAATTATAGAAACGGAGCGCAACAAGCAACAGTAAAGTAGTCCTTACGACCAGCCATACGAACGTAACGTATTGTTGCTCGGTTTTTTTGGCGATGGTTAGGGACATACACGTAGGTGGCGCACAAAGTAGAGTCGGTGGGCAAATTAAATTCGAGCTTAAAAAATCCATCACCAATATGGTTAAACCTTCGGCTGTCCGAACGAGGCTTAATACCGCCAACAAATGTGGCAGAAAGTTTCGCCGGTGATGCCAGAGAGAGAGCCCTCAGCTGCTAGCCAAGAGATCCTACAGATTTTTTGCCCCTGCCCCGAACCTCAACAACGGCCCGAATGATCTATGCTTAAAATTACTTTTATTTTCGGGTATATATTTTTTATTCAATGCTAAAATTAATATTTCACAATAAGCAAGACACAACTACGACAATATCGGCAGGGTCAAGTCGATTTACCTGTCGGTCTGCCTGCTCTTTAGTGGCGGGCTGCCGTCCTGTTTGGCTTTTGGGTATAGCGAGCGTCTCATGACCCAGGTCCAGATTTTTAGCCGAGGTGCAATTTTTCAAATGACCTACAATTAGGGAACAGAAGTTGTATAGAAAACAGTCACCGTTGAAGTAGCTGCCGTAGCTGTTAACTATATTTGTGTGATTACATTGTTTCCTACTGTGAAGCTTTTCTCTTTTACATGAAAGGAAATAGAAAATATTGGCAGATAAAAAAAAAAAAAAGAATGTATCACATACATTTTGATCACGACTTTTCGTTTGCGCGCTCATGTGTGGCATGGTAACCTGCACAAATACTATGGTAATTTGTTGTTTATATATTGTTGTTGTCAAACAAAACAATTCTGTCTGAAAACACCGTCAAATTAGACTAATCACATGCACTTTCTAGATGATAATAATAGTAATAATAACGCTCATAGTGCCCTTTGATTTTCGTTTTTTCCACATTGAAACGACTGGATGCAGCCGAAACAGCGGTTCTGTAAATAATAATTTTTAGCGCTAGAGCTGTTTGGCGATCGGCGAACAAGGACTTTTTGTTGTTTGGTGTTCTCGTCGTTGGAAAAACGCGGTCTGTTGTGCTACAACGGTCCGGTGTGCAGTGCATCCAGTGAGGGATGCTTGTCATGCCAAAAAGTCATTTGGCTATCTTCAGACAAACTGACCACAGGTTCATTGATTATAGAGCTGACTTTGAAGAACATCAACTAATTTTGATTTTGTCCAGTCTGGCATGACTGTTACACAAGAGCTTATAAAGCAAGCAATTTCCAAGCTTTGGTTTCAAGAACCATCAATTATCTGAAAGGCCCAGAAAGGTCTGCCATTTCTGTACAGTCATGATGAAATGCGACCTACCTCTGTCCACGGCAAAGACAGTCGATAATAACGCTTCGATAGCCGGCGAACACGAATTCAGGACAAATGACATCCGTGCAGCAAATATTGCGTAATAACTAACTACAATTGTTCTTCTTATATAATATTACGCTTTACGGTCATAAGCTAGTTTATTATACAATCTTCTTAATCTCTGCCGAAACAGCCATACAGGATAAACGTTATCTGTCGCCATATTGAAAACATAGGAAATTTAGCGATACGTTTCGTTTATCGACTTCGAGGTTAACTTCGAGTTAGGTGATCTGAATGTTTCGAGTTTCCGACGTTCGGCACTACCGTTGGGGCTTCGATCAGGCCATGTTATCTGTTATGGCTATATGCAATAACAACGAAATGAGGTTTATCTAAGGGTTGCTGCCACTTCATTATCAAAGCCTTCCTGCGTTTAAGTAAAACCGATTCATATAAACTTACCTATTCGAATTATTTCTTCCTTTAGAAATGAGCTTCTTTCAAGTTGTTCATGTGCATTAGGCGAAATAGTATACGTAAACATCCGACAAGCGAAGAGCGCGATTGCCCATTGTGGCAAAAGCTCGAGATGAAATGGTCATCGTAAGCTTTTATCACAATAACGTCTATTGTAGAGTGCAAACAAGGCTTTTTTTTTTTAAGTTAGATCGGCACAATGATATTTTACTCCAATAACATGCCTCATATAATGATAATGTTACACAATTACGGTTAGGCAAAAGTGGGTCAAACGGACTGACAAATACTCGAAGGTGAAACTTATGTAATAGAAGATATGTGGCCAGAAGATTATAGCCATAGCGATAATTCGTGATTTTTATGAGACATGTCGGAGAGGTTCTCGCGAAGTGGCAATGCTTCGCGGAACAACTGATCAACAAGCGTTAGTCAAGATTAGGAAGGCTTCTAAATGCATTTTTGTTTCAACATAGATGCATGAGATCCACCAACGTCCCTTGAAGATGCCCTTCGCAGTACCGTTTACTAGTCGTACGGTCTACATTGGCACGTATAATTTATACGGTAATGCATTATTTCATGATATTGATTTAGGCCTATACGGCAATATAGAGCAACCGGAAGGCAAATCGCACATGGTATTACATTAGTGTGCTACACATCTATCGTTTTACCAAAGCTATATATCTTTAGCGTAAGATTTTCGTTCTCCTTTTTCTCATCCACTCGTTGTTATCATCAAACAATGCTTTAAGAAGTCATATTTACATATTCGTACATAGGAGCATATGATTAGGTCTGCTACTTCTCTCTTATTAGAAGGATTCGGCTTTCGGCTGGCCGACAGCTGCTACTATTGGTGCTTCCAGTGGTACAAATTAAAGGCTACTGCATGAGCTATATTAGAATTATGTACGTTTTATTCAGCAGCATTCTTACGATTGTGTTGCCGACAGCGCTGCGGCACCATGAGCCACAGCCCGACTACCGCCCGGCCACCATGCCCTGAAAGCCTTTTACCCCCCAAATAAACTTGCTTATATCTTATGGACGCCGTTCTTGAACGCTTGCCGCAGCCAATACTGCTGCTATTGCCTCTTTTTTCACAGATGAATCGCTAACAAGCATGTCAACAACGATACCTCTCTCCCCCACCCCTTAAATTCAACAATCCCATCCAGTTGCATTGCTCATTCAGCTTCCATTCTCACTTTCTCTTTGTAAAGTCGTTTATTATTGTTATTGGGAATACTATCCAGATATAATAATTACCATGGCGATGTTATCGATGCAACGCTGTCTAGTGGTAAACGATTATGGTCATTTTTGTTGCGTCGGCCTGTGTAAAACAGGAAGGTGCCAAGAGATGATTATACGCAACGTATAAAGAGGAGGAAAGAACCAAAGTGGGCTGATGTGAACAAGTATGTCCCGCTATGACATTGGGCAAAACGTGGGTTTTCAAGTGTCTGTTGTAATACGACTGTTATGAATTCGACTGGTAGATTTTGTGTTACTAGTGTGAATCATTATTTGCATCTTCTATAGAAACAAAAATGGCGAGTTAGATGCATGAAAAAGTTATTTCTTTCTTGGTTATCATTTGTTTGTATTATACCATACGTAGCAGAGCAGATCACGTCTTGCGAAAACTATATATAAATTCACACAAACACACGTATATACAGATACACCCAAACCGATATACAAGATCATACCAATACAGCATGCAGATCGAAGGGGAACGCTAAAAGAGTGAATGGACGAAAAGTAAGATAGGGATCGGAGGGAAGGGGCGGAAAGCAACAAGGCAATCTCACGAGTTATCATCTTGTCGCAATTTGTTGTTTGCTCATTGTTTTGTCTCATGATACCCCTTCAGTTGCCCCACTTGCCATGAATTTGTCGCTACAAGGTTGTCTTCGTCGTACGATAAGCTGATAACTCGTGCGGATCTTATGAAACGACAAAGCAATAAAGAGAACCTGGATGTAGAGGGAGTCAACGGTTGAGATAGGACAGCAGATAAAATGTAAACTTGAATGGCTACATACGACATCTGTGCCAACAGAAATCGAGGAGAGATCTGATCTGGGTCTAGGTAATGGGGTCTGTAATATTCGCGGAGACGGCAATAGAAGCGGTCAGTTATTTGATAATGGTAAATTCGCACGAAACAACCGGAATGATTTGGACGATCCGAACAATGATATAGCTTTTACTGTAAAATAGAAAAGAAGCTGGTTTTTTTTCTATCGAGCTTGAACTATAGTTAGCTGCGGCCTTCTAAAAAAAGCGTCTAAAATGTACAAGGTCCAAATAATATTTTCTGAAACTATGTTATCTTTCTTAAGTTGTGCAAACGTGCATACCCCTTTTTGGGGCTTAAGATATGTGTGCTTAAGCTAGACACTAGTCACCTATTCGAATCACGACGGTCTTCGATTTATGTTTTGAGAGCTTCAAAAATAACGAATATCACAAATATATTAATCTATAAAACAAGACGGTCAGTGTATGACGGTAGCGTACAGCTGTCCCCAAAGCTGTGTTAGACTGACCCGAGACAGGTCACGAGTCCTAAACATCCATCAGTACCTTCCCTATAGCGAAATCATTCACCTGACCGACTGCCCACTTTGTCTTTGGCCCTTTTTGCCCCTTTGACTTGTTGCAAACAGTCAACTTTCGCTCCATTTATCGAACTTTGAAAATTCAAAAGTTCCAACACTGTTAAAAACATTGTGGCATTGATTTTTCGCTCGGTTGTGATCGACTTTGCTTTGTTACGCTAGCGTAGGGAGAATGCCGCGATAACAAGTTTGCCTACTAAATTACCTAATAAAATTCGGCCTGGGTCCGAAAGCGGACAAAACACGCGCCGTTTCATGCTCAAAAAGGCAGTGCTTAATCGCAGCACCGGTCGATAAGTTCGATACGCGAGTTGTTGATCTTCTACAGTGCTTAACTGCTTAATCTTTAGGCGTACAGAAATCCTGGAAATATATCAAGCATAATGCATTTCTACCTGCGAAGTTCTTTTTCTAAGAAAAAGAACTTCGCAGTTCGGTTGTTAAAGATATATTGGATCAAATTAGAAAGGACTCTCGCTTTTTCCAAGAGGCTAACTATACCTACTGCATTTTTGACAGCCCACAGCGTTCCTCCGCTAAAGATCCCAGATGGATTCCTACACGTACGAAGGATGTGCCTATAAAAACGATCAATCTATAGACCCATTCTTTAAACTTGCGATTCTTATCCTGAATCACTTGCCTAGGCAATAAGCCGGGACTAAAATTTCAACATCAAATTCATGATATGCCGGAGCCTTGTAAGTCGGCAGTGCCATGTAGCATTTGATGTTATCCTCTACTTTCTATAGATCATATCTAATTGAACCCATGCTTCAGTTTTATGATATGACTCAAATTCCAGTATTCATTCACGGTTTTATTGCATTTAAAAAGCGTACAATAGGATAACCTCTACAGACGCCACTAAAATTTCGAAAGTCAAAAATAGCTAAATCTTTTAGTAATTTTTACCTTACATGAAGTATCATAAATTTTTCTCACGGTGCCTATCACGTGCAAAATTGTTTGCTTCTTTGCCCTGCAACCAATAGTAGGTATGTGTTTACACAGTTGGCAGCGACAGTTTACATGGGGAATACGTCCCTGGCTTTAAACCAAACCTAATGTATAGAGGCAATTTAATTCGGCGACTTATCCTTAGCCAGCAGAAGCCTGATTAGATGGGATTTTCCAGCTTAAAAGCACTAACAGCAAAGTACGAAAACCCTATTGGATACGGCTTCTATTTTGTCAACATCAGAATCGATTCTCGTTTTTGCCGGCGCGCTTTTTTAAACGGGAAACAGTGAAAATGGCGACGCCAGCCACGCAGTTCTTGATCGCAGACGGTTTGACTCTCCGGAAATCTGCCACTATTGAAGCTAGACAAATTACAAAGGGTACAGTATAGAAGTTTTAAAACAGTTTCAAACGAAACGAGTAAATACAATTTGTAGGCAACAACATTTAGGAGCCGACGAAAATACTTTCTGACCTAATATGAAATCATCCACTCCTGATGGATCAATGTCAAACTGTAATAACGTAACTGGAATGATCCGAATATTCACAGCATCATCATCGTTTTACAAACGGAAATCCTTGTCAGCGTGCTTCGAGTGTTACATCATATGGGCGACTGTCTCTGCAAACCTAGAACGAAACAACTTAACATGGCTACCTAATGAAATCGAGCACAACTACAAACATTTCTGGTCAATTGTTGCCGTTCAAAAAACCCTACAGATGAAAACTTAGGCCGTAAAGAATTTTCAACATGTCCCTTTAACAAGAACTAATAAGTGAAAGCCAGTCGTACATCTTTTACTCGAAGCTGGCACCAGACGACTACTTTAGGGTTCTGATATCGAGTTGCCTTGTTTTCCTACTTTTCCAGTCTGGTTGAGATAATTTTCTATGAATTTCGGCCGATGAGGCGAACTTACCACGTCCCCTATCAGTAGCGACAGATTGAAAGGCTTTAAATCTTTTAACAGAACTCCGCATAGAGCTCGGTATGCTCGTAGAGCCCGGTAGCACGTGTGCCGTATAGTATACAATACCGTCGTAAACACTGAGTTTTGAGACAATCATTTTCGTTTGTAAAAAGCTTCAATTATTCGACTCGAGCCTGTAAAAAGGCGGTATTCGTTATCGGTTTTTGTGAACTACGTAGTCTGTATCAATGATCTAACTGTAGCGCAAGAATTCGAATAGAGTTGACCCATGGGATGTGTGTGACCCTATGTATATACATCTTACAAAGCAAGATTTACTCCGCAGCCTTTATCTCTGTGCGTTATGAAGCTATCGAAGCGTTAAAGCGCTAGATAGTGTTCAGGAATCTGGACTGAGAACTGAAATACCGAAACAGCATCAACTCCTTGAAATGCAGATCTCCACACACACGTCGTATATGAGATCAGACACCTTCGATCACATGAACAAGAAATTGGCACATCATGCTTTAGTTTCATTCAATGCCTAATTTTGTCCGCTATCGGTATCTCTATTCAGACTAAATACATTAGAAGTCCTGTTTTTTTTTATTCACAGCTGCATATTTAAAAGGACATCTGGAAGGAACAACTGCATTGACGACTGCAATAATCTTTTAGACCAGTCTCGGTTCCTTTCTGCATATGTTTGTAATGAAGCTAGAGGGTAAAATGTCGCATCCTGGAGACACAGTTTTCTTGAGAACACGTTTGCTGACAACAACACCCACTTACGACTAACAGAGTGCGTGTCTAAACAAAATGCAAACATAGTTTAAACGATTATAAATGTAGGTTTTACTGACATATGTTTCTTAATATTTAAGTTCTTTCTCAAGGATTCGACCTTTTAAATGCTTCAGTGTCCTGGCCTCAACCTCGTCGTTTTTAAGGTGTTCCCACAAGAAACGATCCGTTGACGTTAGATCTAAGGAACTTTCTTTGCCCAACTTTTTTATATCATGATGACGATGTATAGGTGTTCCGTCATCAAAATACTCGTAAATGAATGTCGACATTAAGTTCAAATAATTGCAGCAGTCAAAATAAAATAATCCAGCTAATTCTCTACGTAAAATGTCGCAGCCCTCTCTAACTCCTCGAAAAACTGCGTAGCCGAGAAAATGCGATCATGCCGGTAGATCACGCCATTTAATTAGAATGGGCTTCACCGCTTCAAACGATCTCCTTCAAAAACTGTGCACCTGGTTTATATTTTTTTAATTACATTTTTTAGTATAATTTCATGGGATTATTTTCTCTGGTCCGAATCATTCATATTTATTAATAGATTACTGGAATGTAATTTTTCAATAGGCAAGTTTATACAATACGATAGACACTTGATTTGTTGGTACCAAACTTATGACTCGATGATCCCAGAGACCTCTGACACGTTTCACTACAGCTGATCAGAATTCCTAGTCGACATCCTTCCTTCCACGTTGCCCATGAACATCCAGAAGAGTTCCATCCGTTTCAAAGATTTATTTGATTAAGTGTAAATTGCGTGGGTGGATCTGTCTGGACCTCCCTGAGATATTGTTTTTTTTTACGATCAATAGCATTATTTAATAGATCTTTATTCAGCAATGAATCTCGGTCCACTCATTATTTCCAATCAATTACAGCCTGAAAAGTAAAAACCGTTATAGGTTATAAGCTTAAGGTTGAAGTTATAAGCCGTTGAAGAGCGTATATATTTTTCACGCTTACGTTTTTACAGTTATCTCTCAGAAGTTTGCCTCTTAGCTCTGTACAAGAGTCGAAATATCCTGCTTTATTATCTAAAACTGAGACAGCTTATTGTGCCTTTATAGCAGCTCCATACAGAATGTGTTATGCATATGGTATAGAAACGGTTGACTTACCCTTATGGAAGTCATAGCGAACTTCTAAAGACTCAGGTGACCTGGTTATTTTCCAGATATAAGAAATGAAAAGCATTACTTTCAAACATTCAGCTGTAATTAGCAGCAAGGAACATTGCACGTGTGCAGCCCAAATCTTATTATCTGCAAAAGCGGTACTTGCTTGTACGGTTTTTTTTCTTTATTAGCTCTTATTTCCTCTTTTAGCTTAGAGTATTGATAAGCCTACCAACAGCTTTCGAGTTTCACATCCGAAATCGCATTACATCAAACGACCAAATTATATCTGGTAACACCTCAACTGGCCCTGCTACCAGGAGATCTCTGAAGGACAGCCAACAAGTTTGCTTTATTTATCCGCAAATTATTTTATTACGGAGAATAAAAGACTTTGTACGACACAACAAAATCTAGACATTCATGAGAAATACCGAATTCAAATAAATTAAACATGTTCGTCCATAACCAGAATATCATGCGGTTTGAGTTAGGCACTCAGTCCCATAGAAAGGTAAAGTTAGGTCATATTTACGATATTAGCCTTCATCTTCCTGCAAGCGTTATTGCCCTCAGCAATATTTTTGTTGCTAACGAAGACTTCGACATCATTTTAATTACCGACAATAAGAATATCGTTCATGGTCAACTCGCGGGAGCTTCAGAGCCATCATCAACCGCTTACCTTATTTCGAGTGTTTTTAAATAAAGACTAGCTTTGGAAAAACGACCTATGAAGAAGGTCCTGCAGCAATATGTCAGCCTAAGTAACGAAAACTTAATTGGCGATTGCACCTGTTAGTTTTCAGTTGCTGCCAGTAGTACTGTGACTAGCAGTGGAAATCAGGACAATAAAAATAATAAAGTATTACTAATACTTTTTAATACTAATAATATTTTGCTAAAATACTGCCTGTGCACTTAAACAGTCAGATGTGATAAATATACATAGTTGCTAAAAGTCTCCAGAAGCCGGCTTATTTAATTCTCCCTTGAAGTCAAACAAATCTTTTTAGGTTTCGCCCGAAAGAGTGCGGTGCGGGACCTATGATCCAGAGGTCAATTTTTCTTTTAGAATGAACAGTTCGCTCTTTTCCGTCAAATTTGGTTGGTTGTAAGCTGGTGGTGAAAATTTGTTTTTCCATTTTCCAGGCTTACAGATAACGCCGCGCACCACCATTTGCATGTACCAGGGCGGCCAACGTCGTCCGTCCTGATCATTAACTGGGCCTATTTCTGGGTATACTTTTGTGAAAACTGTATCACGTCAACAGGTGCACTCAATGTCTTTGCGTGTGTGTAACCAATTGTTTTGGAACTGCACTATAGAAGAAGCCGTTAACTCATCACTGTTAGGGTATAGCTGACCGCTATTTGAAGTGACTATTTTATATATAATATATATATATATATATATATAAGTATAATATTTACCTCGACAGAGCTACAGTCAAATTTAGCATTTAGTAAAAGACAGGCGCAAGGCTAAGCTTGCGGGTCGCCCTCTACTTGACGTGTTAAGACCAATTAGACCAGAGTAACAAATACTCGTAAAGCTTGCAGGCTTTTGAGTTCGGAACAACGCAAGGCTAGGGCAGATCCAGCCGAATACTCTTTTGTGGGAAACCGCAACAATGGAAGAGATCGTAAAAACGTGGAAGCAAATACAAGAACAAAAAAATAGTACCCTTTAAGCAGTACAGACGATGCTACCTCGCAGTGTTATTGGCTGTTTAACTAAACGATTCCTAGTTGTTTCGATGTTGCGCAGGTGACAAGTAAGCGGTTAGAAGCATAGAAATTCTAAAATTCAAAATCGAAATCGTATTTGGAAGCGTTGCATCGTACTCAACGGCAGAGTCTAGCTTGCGTTATCAAAAACGGTGTCAGAAAGATCAGATGCTGAACATTAGAAAATTGATTATTTCAAAAAAATTATGTGTGTTAACTCGGAAACAAACTTATGTCGTTCCTACGACACGTTCATCAATACCACTCACGCTGCTATCATTAATCACGTCGATCACAGCCAGCCATTGCAGTGAATACCTACGACGTATCTGCGCCGTTGGGAACCTCTAGAAACCGTTTTGAACAGTGCAGAGTCTGTAGCATCCTGCTGGTCTGATCAATTATACATATCTTGAACGCGTAGTCGTATGCACTAGCATGTTACTGCTAGGATGCCTGGCACGTGCATCATCTTGAGGATGCATGCATCCCTCATATAACATAAACGTGCCCAGAACGTTCATAAAAGACCCGCTGCTGCTGCTGCTGCTGTTGTTGTTGTTGCGGTTGTTGTTGTTCCTGTGATCCACTAATACTAAATAGCACATCGATCGAAAACTATGATAACCTACGGCACTACGGAGAAAACGCATTTCCAGAAGCTCAATAGAATCAGGTTGGCCGTTTTGAATCGTATGAGTATTGTGTGCATTGGTGATGGTTGTTTTTAGTGCGATTTATCTGATACCTCGTATCTGCTAGATATTGAAATGAAGAGTACAGCGAAGCCGTGGCCTATGAACACGCTACAAGTCACCTTACATACGCCTATGCCCGCCTTACATGATGAGTTTCTATTTCACCAACCTGAATGGAAGAATATCGAAGAGAATTGTGTAGTATTATAGAGTGATGTTCAGAATATGGGCACACGTTTCATCTACCCCAGGGAAGCTTGCATTAACACTTGAAGTAACCGGTTGTTTGGACAGATCCGTTAAAGCTTAATAAAGTAGCAAACGTTTCTTAAAACGGGAAAAATCTATGTAGGTTCAGTAAGGTATAGAGCATCGTTTACAGCGTCCATGGCAAGTGAATGTATTATGTAATTTCGAACAGTTCTCAGTCGATGCGAAATGTCAGCGTCGGGATAAATAGGAAAATTATATATTTCATTATTTATACAAGCCAATTCGCATCAAATACGGAATGATTGTTGTGCTATTTCTTAGTTCTTCTGTTGTGTTCTTCGTGCTATCCCGGGAACACTGTTGTTGGGTTAGTGTACGCTGCTGTCTTCACCGTATTATACTGTAATTACGTGATCTATTTGAGTTTCCGGTTTTTCATGTGTGATTTTTATCGCATCAAAACAGCCCAGCGAATTTTCAAAAATATAACTCGACAAACGTCTTCCGTACACCACAAACTCTGAGATTTATAAATTTAATCATGAATCGCATCAATTTACTTAAACATTACCTCTGGTTAAGGGCAACCCATTTGGATGTGAAATGAATTTTTTTTCTAAAAAAGCAGAAAACTTATCGAAATAGATGCCTTTGGATGCAGTTGCGCAATAAGCCTTGCAAGCAAAGACAGCATCAAGTCTATTTAATAAACTCTTTTGCTGTTGAGATTTGTTTCAAAACTCGCATATTTACAAAAAGAAACTAAAAATTAAAAAAAAAATACGTGGCTAATTTTAATAACAAGTGCAAATTAATTAATCAAGCTTTATAGCAACCTTCAGTATTGGATCGTCAACTCGTGCTTTTTAGCTGCTTGTCTCAGCAGCTCGATCTACCTTAATTAATGCTTCGCTATACCGTATTTCTGTGTCTCACTAGCGGAAGATAAAATGACAAAGTCGAGCCAAGTTACGTGGTTAAGCTGTTCGGCGCAAGATACAGCTTATCGCATCATTAGCTCTAGGGATAAAGGGTCAAATTCTGAGGATGTTTCGATTTCTGGGTCGAGGAGGATTAACGGACTCAATAGATCCGTACTTCATCGCGACACTGACGGAAGGTTGCGTATGACGTCAAATCGCTCTAGATACGAGCGTAATGCTAAAGTTCACGTCGAAGATAATCTGGACCGTCGATGTGACTACGAGCCAACAAGTCTGAAACACATCAAAGAAATGCTCATGAACACCTGGGCTGACCTCGCCGAAACGCGCTCAAAAAAAAAAGTTTCCCAATTTGTTGTCGGCTACTTTGAAAGACGAATAATGATTTATAATGATTTACTTAGGAGCGAGTTTGAGCGGCATTACAACGATCCTGATTCTGATGAACTCACTATTGTCGAGAGCGATTCGGAATTGTCCAAGGGAGAGTATGGATTCGATGGATCTGGTATCACGTGCAGTTCGGAGCACTGATGCGTCTGTATGCGCTGTGAACTAAAACTCAATAAAGGAACTAGCGAGACTCGCCCATTCTTATTGTTGTCCTTAATATATCAGAAAACAGGCCAGTACAAGATAGCTGTAAGTACGCCACTTCTTTATCCACTCGGTAAAGGCTTTTATGACACGTATTTATTAAAATCATATTTAATTGTATTAAAAAGTAATTTTGAATAAAAATTTTGCCCAATGAGCTATGAGTCACTTTGCATTGGTTGTACTTCACTCGTTGAATAGCTTTTTGTGTTCCTTGATTCAGTCATACCTCTAATTATTGCAGAACTAAAAAAAATGGTTATTGGTTCACAACCTAATCAATATTTATAAATCAAATCCAAGACTCTATGAACACAGAGATGCAAGTTAGCGTCTGGCAATAGGGAAATACTTATTGGTTTCTCTATTCGTTCTAACTAGACGTTGACTGTGCCTTCACAAATTCCAAAAAAAACCCAAGGAGATCACGTAAGAGAAGGTGTAGTATAGTAATCCTTGACTTCAAGTGCCCAATGAAAGCACTGCATATTCAACGCTTCAACGCCTTGTTTCTGCTACGTAAATGACTATGTAGCTTAAAATATCTGAATTTAAATCAAGTACAGCCAGAAGTACCGTACTATATTACTGAGTGTTTTCGTTACGAGATGTTTATAGCGTAATCATGATTTCAAACATCTAAATCCATGATTTTGTTCGTATGACGATTTACTTCAGTTCTCGTTTTATTTAAGTCGCCTAACATTGTTAGCAGCGTCCAATTGCACGCTGAACGTCGTAACATGCGTAACGCAAGATTCCCAGATGGTATTTCTAGGAAGAGGAATTATGAACTAGATCACATCCTCGTTAACACGGTCATAAATCTATGTCAACCAGGTAAGTACGCAGATGCCGTCACTTAGTACGTGTCAAAATGAAGAGCATGCATTTGAGTCAAATGTGAAGTGCAAAAGGACCACTCCATGCACAACAACTTCACTTGTTAGCTGACTGAGTAAGCCGACCAACGGCAGTCCCCTCATTTGAAATGTGTGACTCCCTCTACTCGGTAGGAGTATAGATGGCGTAAGTATCCTATCGGAGGCACAGCAAGTTGAATAGAACCAAGCGAACGTTTCTAATACTTTATAAGATTTCTAAATCACGATTTCGAAACGACACGTATTGGCTTTTAGGAAACTCGTGCCCGTCTCTGTGGGCAAATGTTTCTTTTGCGTTTGATCGTTTTATGCCTTCGGACAGCTCTTTATGACCTCTATAAAGCTGCCGCTAATTTTTATCAAAAAATGCAGACCAAGTTTAGGTATCAAACGTAGCTAAACTGTATACCAGAAACAGCATGTTTATTTCTTCTTGGGCTTCTACCGAAACCAAAAAGCTGCCGAAACACTGAGTAGCCGCAGCATGTACAGTGAGGATTCTACAGTATAGTTAAGAGCGCTACTGAAAAGTAGCTTGTTTAGCAAAAAGAATATCCTCGACGCGCTTCACGTAGAGGACGCACTTTACTAAACTTTTCGAGTTTGACGAGAATTCACTTTAGACGCATTTGAAGGACGGTCATTATCACCGTGGGACATTGGTACTTACCCAATGTCCCACGGTACGTAAAATATTTTCTGGATTCCTTCCGCAACCTTGTGACATCAATCAAAGTTGGCGTCGCACCCCTTTCTTTCTTTTCCATCCAACTTCGGCTCTTTCGAGGTCCAAACTGAATTATTTTATAATCCAAACGAACTGATATTCACCGCCTACTAATAGAAAAAAAATCCATTCAATCAACTATAACACCTGACTCGCACCAGATGAAAAAAATAGAAAAGGAAAGTACAAGCTAATAATGGGAACTTCTTTCTCAACAGCTTAATATATACACTGCCCCGGTAATTGGAAGGTGGGTTTTAGAGGATGCTTTGCCTTTAGAGTAGGTACGCCCCATGTAATCGTTTTACGTTTACGAATCTATTGGGAAACTTTGGTTTCAACAAGGATCAGTGTGTGGTTTTTTTGTACAAGTAATACTATATTAAATAAATAAAAATTTTATAAATATGTGCCTTTGTGTTTTTGGGTTCACTTGCCTTCGCTAGAAAAAAAATTGGTTCAGTCGTAATCCTAGTGTGTCTCCTTGTTAATGGGTGTTTCTTACTGCACATTTTCACCATCGGTATTTTCATAATCCGAAAGAAGATATTTGTACAATAAAGAGTTTCTGATAGCAAAAAGGACTCAGGAGGCAGAGATCGGTGATTGTCGACAGATACAGGTAGCCTGTGTTATGTGCAAACTAAAATTTTCCACGTCCGAAAATCCTATTCGATCCTACCCAACAAAGAAGCATGGAACTCACAGTTTGATACCTGGAATGATCAATCACTGTGATTGCCCTAAGGTTTAGTTGAAAATTGGTGAGTATTTCCTGTTTATCAAACGTAACGTCCACACTTGAGTACTATTTTTAACATGAACTAACGTTAACATAGTCGACTACGGTGTAAGAAATTCTTAACTAATTGCGACCGCGCAGCTCTAACACGACTGTATCTGGCATGTCAGGTTTGTTGTTGCACAAATAATCAAAAGAGCAAAATAAACGTATCTTACCGTCTCTAATTTAAATATATGCGAGGCTAAATAGAATTCTTAGACGTCAAGACACCTTTAATATAAAACGCAGTTTATACTTATACGTATAATGCTATAAGTCTCCATCACTTATGGCGTTTTAACTCGGTTTCTGAGCTTTTTCCCGTAAGGTGCACGCATCGTGCTTTTTAAACTGAGTGCCAATAGCTACTTACTTCATGTTGAGTCTCTTCTTGGATGCTCGCCTAATAGGGTACCGTCTTGGGACTCGTCCACAAATCTAATCTGAGTAAATAGGTTCCTGCCGTTTGCACCTCTTTCTGCATAGTGGTCCAAGCAAAAGGCCAAAAAAATAAACCTAGAACCAATGATATTATTAGCAGGTAGCAAAGAAGACAGTATTTCGAATACTGACATTACTAAGAGCTCGAGTGACAGTCTGTCTCTGCGAAATTTATGATATACGGAATACTGATAGGCAGCAGATCACTGATGTTGTGAAAGACAAACAATGCTAGCCTTCAAATCTATGTCGTCACTGCGTAAAAGCAAGGCAAGAAGCTGCAGTCGAAGGCCACGAGAAAGGACACATTACAGCTTTGGTGCGCAGTGAACAGACAGAGCTTATAGCTTTTCCGCTGCCGGCCAATTCAGCATTTGAAAATGATATGAAGCGTCTGGACTTATCTTCTTCGTGGTATGTACGATACATTGATATCGCTACCGAAAATCAAGTAGAATAAAACGATAACAAGCAAAATACGCTCCTAAGGCTTCAATATGTCTGGAGCTTTAGGTCAAATATAGGGTTTTACGGCTGCCCTTTAGTGCGAAACGAAGCTGAATGAACCCGAAATTTACCCGAATTTTATCGTAGTAAAAACTGCTGGCTATTAAATTGTTTGTAATTTAGGTGTTGTGATACATCACATTTGCAATTAGTCGAGACGTTCTTAGCGATTTCACGTTACTTATATATATTCATAATGTTATATTCTATATATGAGACCGAATCGGTGACTTGCCCGATATAGTAGCTTAGCCAGAAGATCCTAATAACGAAATCAAGTTGGACGTTTACCCTTGTTGATAGCTTGTGGAAGCATAGTCTAAGAACTTTCGGAAAACTTTCCAAGTGTTTAAATCGGGTAAGGCTTATTTTTACTGTGGAGTGAATATCCGACCAGAGATTAGTGCCGGATTGCTTCTAATTGTTATTTGTTTGCGACTAATAGTACAATCTCAAAAAAAACTAGAAATTTTCTTGCATTTAATTGACGAATCTTACTTCGGTCAATATCAAACATGGATCTGCTAAATAAATCCAGCCTTTACACGTGTGTAATTTATTATGTTTTACTAGCTTACACTTATGAAAAACACTTTTTTGTTTTTCATATTTTATTTTTTATTAATTTATCGAGTAACGAATATGCGTAATTATGATATAGTATTATTAGTATTACAAAACTACATTAACCTTTTGCATCTAGTTTCAGTGAATTTTGTTTCAAGACCGACAAGTACAAAAAAAATAAAATACAAAAAACATATTGATTTATAAAGCGCCTTTCAAAAAAGCGGAAATAAAGTTGGCGGTATGCTTTAAAAACCCTGATTTTAAATACTTTTGCGAAATTCGCTGCTCACCTATCAGTAAAATTCTCACGCAAATTAACGTAGGTTGCAGTCGTAAAAGTCTTTTCAACTTTTCCGGGTATAAAAGCACAGCTCAGGCCGTATCAAAAAAACCTGATCAAAATCTGGTTGCCGAAGGCGGTGTTGTGTCTGTAAAATCTTTCGCCTATAATGTGAGAGCCAGTTATTGAATCGGTCATCTGATAACACTGCTACTGCGGTCGAAAACCTACGATGGCACTTCGTTCTTTCTTCTTAAATAGACCAAATAGTCAAACAAAAAATAATGTTCACTCCTGAGTTGTTGTTTCTCTGAATCGTCACCAGGTGAAAAAAGAAAGTCTTCTGTGATCTACGTCCGATACCTAAGCCGTTAAGTAGTGCCGAAACGGTTGGCTCTTAGCGCGAAATGACGTGTGCCTACGCCTGCATTCTAACCCAGATCACCACGTATCCTTAAGCTTAGCAGGCCAATACGTTACCCACTGCGTAATTACGGAAATAATCACTAGGTAAGACTAAGTTGCCGTAACGAGCATGAGGTTTGGTTATTAGCCATCCTGTTATTTTCATTACATCGATTTAATAATGAAAACTACAGAGCGAATACGATGTTGTGCGTGAAATATATTCTTTAGTCCATCTATTTTTTGGGGCATATAAAACCGAAAATATTTATCAACCCAACTGTCATTACTAAAAGTTTACGCTTGCGAGCTTATCCAATCAAAACAACTTCTGGAACTGACTTAATTCTTTTTTGAATCGCTAGAGCTTTATCCTTAAAAACGACGCCTGGAAATGGAGCCTATCCGTTTGCTTTTAAGGGCCGAATTTTGTTTTCCTCATAGGGTATATTCATTTTACTAGTAGACTCAGGCCAACAATTCCTTCGTCACTTGTGTTTAAACTGTACTGTAAAAGAGGATACTAAGGAACAGCCAGTTAGCCGCTATTCGACGTTACCACCATCGTATATATATAATTAACCTTTTATTCCTACAAGGGTAATATAGAACGAGTCCGGTAGTAAAGCGTGCGCAGGCTAAAACTTCGATGAGATGGCGTCCTACTATATTGTTAATAATCAATGTATATCTGTGAATTAGCTAGTAAAAAAACAGAAATGCCTATTAGAAGCAAAATAGCTGTTGATATTCTTGATTTTTATGTAGCCACATAGTTTTACCATGTAGTGTTTACAAGATTACTTTTTTAATTAATTAATATAATAATAAATAAATAATAATTAATAAATTAAAAATTTTAAGCAATTAGTTTTCTGAAAAAAGTAATTAGATACGTAGGTGTGTCTGATTGCCTATTATGCAAAAAGCTCAGAAGCTGTTGTAGATTTCGGAATGCTTATAAACCCCATATAATAACCCCCACCTCATTTTAAAAGAAATGCGCATCAGTTGAATTAAGTACTTATGCAACAAATATGCAAGATGTTGATTATAATAAGTAAGGGCAGAATAAAACCTTTTCAGCTAACCTTAGATAACCTATTTTTCAGGTGATATATATGTATATGTTAGTTTTACAAGCAAATCTGGCCGACTTTGAAATCGAATAACTTTTGAACTACGCGCTCTGAATTTTGGCTGGTGAATACTCCAATCGTCTAGAAACTGTGCGTATAATTCGGTTATATTCACTCTAGGCAAAATAAGTTCAGAAGCAAAAACGCCTTTTAGTCTTGAAAATCAATGGTTTGTAGTCAAAGGGCACAGTGCTATGGAAATTTATCGAAGATTGAAGGAAACATTAAGAACGGGGCCTTAAGCGAGTAGGGGTATGGTGCAAACACTTCAAGGACGGGTATTGGAGTACTGAACAAGGACGGATATTGGAGTACTGAAGACCAACGAAGAGGTGACCGCACGCTAGCACCGACGGAGAAAAACGCACTACCGCAACCAAAAACAAAGTCTAGAGACTAAGAGGTCTGCCGGCCAAAACTGGCATTTCACATGTAACGTGTTACAGAATTATAACCCAAATACTGAAGATGCAACGAGTTCCCGTAAATTGACTCCAGGACAATCGGAAATACATACAATATATTCGATATGCAAATCTCGGAACTTTTAAGAATAATAAAATCCGTTTGGAGAATGCGGTGGCTATAGACGCGGCATGGCTTAATCTCTACCACTAGCCGGAAAAAGAATAAACGACAGAATGGAGAAAAGTCGAGTTCGGTGGCAGCGTCGAGTAGGCTTCGACTGACGTCATGGCGGTACCTTAGTGGACATCGGAGGCATCTGCTACTATGAAGTACTCACCAAAAATTAAATAATAAATGTGGCCTGCTATTTAAAGTTCATCAAGAGACTCATAGGCCGTTGGCATGGCAATCAAACCTCGTTGCATTGCCTCCATTAATATCGTGAATCGAGCGAAGGATTACGGAACGTTGATTTCGGCTTGTTTACTCTCCCAATCAAAGTCACTACGAAGTTCCCCATGCCCTAAAAGGACAACTGGACGGCAAACTAAAAATTCGCTATCGATTTATTTCGAAACGCTATATATATAGAAAGTACATATGAGAACGCGAATAATAGATGTGTGGCTGTCCAGAAGCTGCTAAAGCGCTAAACAAATGCGTAAAGAATAAAAAATATTACCTCTAACACATGTAAACTCACCATTCTAGGTTGACAAGTTCAAAAGGTATTCAATTTCGAGGTTCGCCAGGTTTGCCTGTATATACATGTATAAAACTAGAGCGGCAACTATAACTAAACTTTACTGTACTTATATACTTTGACAAACAAACAGAAAATATAACCGAAAATAGATTTGCTGTTAGTCCATCCAGGGGTTGAACTATATAAAAGGAAAAAGAAGTGACTCAGCGGATCATTATCGGACAACATTGACCCAGCATCGAGTGCTCATATTTAACCGAATCGCGTTGTTCCCTTCCAATGAAGCAGTTCCTGCCAAATGTCGTAGAAGCCAAAAACTACATTTAAAAAAAATCATAATGGATGTCAGATTTATTACCGAACTAGAGCTTTACACATAACACAACGCATATAAGCTACATTTATTAACACGAAACTAACGATAAAAAATTTCTTTCAAATTTTAACGATTTAACGATAAAAACATTTGCAGCGTTCTTACACCTATTCTCATAATGTTTATTTGTCGTCACCGTAGATAATGATACAATTTATATCAACTTAAGCAACTAAAGTCTATATAAACTTTAGACAACTTATAAAAAGTTTAAACCTACATCCATCGTATCATTTGATTATTCAAGGCCACAATATCTACATTCTTTAATGACCTGAATTCGATACTGCTATATATATATATATATATATATACACTCCCCTATTTACCAATTTTTCGTTCGGGGATCCCTAATAAGTTATAATATATTATATCATGCGTCTTAGATTTATTTGACAAACCCTTCCCCATCTCGATTAGTATCCGAGTGTACCTCAGACAGGTGATGATTGCTTGGGTCATGTCAGTATTTAGCAAAGCTGCCATCAAGTCACTGAGGATGCGGACCCTCGATCAGATTTTATCACGAACTTCGCAAAGAAATGTCTGATATCACATGTCTTGCCGAGAGGAACTCTCGCAGTGTTCAATTCCCACAACAATCTTAAACCCGCCACGCCACAATCACCAACAACAGGAAGGGTAACAGTTAAAAAGGAATTTAGTTAGGCGTACAAATAATTACGTATGCCCAGCACAACTAGAGCATATCTGTCTTACGCGTCATCACCGGCGGGACTTATTCCCGTCGATACCATCACTCACTAATTTTCAGTTGCTCTAAGTAAGCTTTGAAAAAGTTCACTTTGAATCGGCCCGGGTGTTCGTATAATAATTATAAACTTAGCAAGTTGCTAGTGTCACATCGAGGCAGCGTCACTCAAATTACATTCCCAGTCGTGACTTAACAAGGCGTTCCTTTTTGGTTTGATCTTTTTCGCCAGAGTCTCAGCGACCCACTAACATTTTTATGACCGGATGATGGATGTGAACCCTTCATACCGTTCCCTAGGGACAATCTCATTTCTACTGACATGTGCCCTTCTCGGATGTGGATGAGCGCCGTACAGGTAGCGCTTGTTGGATGTGCCACTGGGCTCTTTTCCACGCGTAAGGTTTGCACAAGTGTTTCTGTTTGCTTCCACCATCTACAATTTTTTGAGAAACGTCTTCCCTTCAGAGAAAAGGACCACATCCTATAAATTCATCCATGCTATTCCTCATTGACCCATCGCCTATCTGTTTTAGCAAACCATTCAAATCTCTACCAGTTGCGACGCATGTGAATGTTGGGGTACGCTTGGGGGGTTAATACCGTGAGTCTCGTTGACCAATTTTTATTACAAAGAAACTTGCCTATTTTTATGAAGCGCTTGCTGCTATAGTTGTACCTACTGCTTAGCAGATAAGAAAAAATATATAAAAATATACAGTACACACTCTAACTAGGAGATTCTGAGCAAAACATGATGCATATTTCGTTCATCCCATTTACCTGTTTTAGTGCACAATTGAATATTGTCCAAAAATGTCTGTTTTTAAATGATTACTAGAATTAATGTATTCTTCAGGCAATTTCCTATAGTAAAACACAACCTGATTTTATTTGCACAAAATTATTATACCGCATAGCATATTTTTATTTAGCTTATTCACCATTCATATACATTATAGCACAGTATTTACAGTCATAAACGACATCATCCGTTTATGTAAAGTCACTCCTCGAACCTACACTATTTTTTACTTTAATTAACATATTCTATAATTTCAAATAGATTACAGTAATAATGAGTTAGGTTAAGGTTAATATGTCCCGTGACAACTCTGTGGGTCACGTATTTGTCTGCTAATTTTAGGGACAAGTTGTGGCGGAGGTTCGAATCGGGGCGTAGACACAGGGTTCGTTTCTTGCTAGCAAGGGCCAGCTGTCTGTCTGCTGCAATACCAACTTACCGGACGTTAAACTCGAAACATAGAGGTTAAGGTTAATATGATACTAATTGGCATTATGATTCTTATTCATAGTATATATTGCATTTTAACAATGACCTTCCGTCAGTTAGTTATTGTTAGGTTCCGTTGGTGTTAAACTTATTACACAAAAAATGTGATTTATTGTAAATTTCTCTACACACAGAAAATTATTGCGAATTTACTTCAGCTTACAGGGCAACACTTGCCTATTTTTTGTATAACGCGCTCGACATCGTAATACCATATTTTGTTCAAGGTCCAGAAATGACCTTCTGTATTCCACTATAATTACGTTTTGGGTCTAGGTTTTATATATATCTATATAAATGTGAATGTGTCTGTTGTTAAGCCTAACTTTACATCATTTTCACCGATGCATTCATAAGGCTGTTCTGCGCTTTTTAAAAACACTTAGAGCCAACAAACAATCGTGATATATGTGACTAATAATCCTCAATCAATATGAACGGATAAACTTGTATACTGATAAATCGAGGAAGGAATAAATCTAGGTGATTTGTCAAAATATCTAACTTGAGAAGTATTTCATGGCCTCTTTTCCTTTTGTCAACCTTACGCCTTCCCGTTTTATAAACGAATTTTTGCTAAACATTGTTTAGAAGTAAATGATCAGCTATCGCCGTTGCGTAGATCTTTAATTTTGGCTAGAAGGCCGCGCATTTTCTCAAACGTGCCCGTTGCACCTGGCAGGTTCTCGAACGGTATATGATCGGCTACACCGATACTCCATTTTTGCGGATCGGGAAGTGACACAACTCGTGATATGGAGGCAGGAATTGGAGTTCCTGGCACAGAACCCAGCGACAACGAACGATGTAGCTTTACACAACTTTTGCTCGATGTGGGATCATCCATTGCGTTATCTTGTTATATTAAAGCAGAATAATCGACACGAAAACATTAAAATTAGAGCATTACTTAAGAGCATAACTAGATTAATTATCTTCGAATTGTCCTGACAAGCGCAAAATTAAATTAAAAAGTTATACCTAATCATGAACTTACTGTCCCTCTTTGCCTCCTTATTATCGTCCGCGCCTTCCGTAGGCCTTTCCTGAGAATCCCTTGTCTGTCCAGCCTCGTCTATTCCGTCACTTTCAATGCTCTTGCATATTTTTTTCGTTGCTGGGGCTTCATCAGTTTTGTCCGTTTCTGAAGCAGCTTTTCCTTCACCAGCTCCATTTGAAGCAGTCCCACTCGTTTCATTCTTTGGTAATGGAAGGTTCAGTTTTCGCTTTAGAAGCGACTTCTTTGCAGCATCAATTGCGTTAAGAGAAGTAACACATCAACAATTATACAGTTAGGTTATATATATAGCACTTCAATTGTTCATTATATCATAGTCCCGATTACAAGTTTATGTTGGGAAATAACTATTTGTAAAATTTTTTAGGCTATTACATTATTTACACATTTTATGACAGCTTATTACCTATGGCAGGTTATATAATAATTAGTACAATTGTTACTGTTAAATCCGATTCAAGGCCATTTATACATAGACGCTGGAGAATTGCAACAGTAACGTATTTGCTTACTCAGCAAGGAAATACGTAATGGCATAATGTATTTCTGTTTTGCTTAAGGATTGCTAATCTGTTCAGTGAAAGCCTTGTGTCCTGTTCGTACCTTTGCAACTTACTGAATTCTAACTTATGCTTCGACGCTACACAATAGTACAATATTATATTACATAATATATTACAATATTATACTGATATTAACCTCGTCAGAGCCACCTGTTTCACTGTCCAACTTGCTTGCCGTATTTTTGGGCGGTAGTAGATTCATTCGACGCATAAATTTCTTTTGTGGCTCCTGCAAACACAGAGCAAGATGACAAGCATAACGTCAAAATTTGCAATATAAATCAAGAACATCACCATATATCAACAACCATGAATGACATATCTGTATCATAATGTGCCATATCTGAAATCATTTTTTGGACTTTTAGTATGCATACTTTGCCTCACGGTGTTAGAGACAAATATCAACTTCATAAACATGATCATATAATTAAATAAAGAAAAATATAATAATGTAGGGTTTCTATATCATTAAGCGGGACCTTTTCGGATGGGAACGGCTAATAGTAATTTTAATATTATTGTAGCCAAATTCAGCAAACGAGTATGTATATGGTATTTAAAAATAGTGACTGTAAGTTGTAAGTACCTGTTTTGCCTTCATGCTTTGCAGAGCGTTCTCTTTCATCTGGTGAGGTTGTAGGGGCGGCATACCCTGCCGCCTATGATCGTCCACACAATTAGATGGAAGAGGCATATTAAAACCAGGAACCTCAATTAACTTCGTCGGGTCATAGCGTAGCTCGTTGTCATCGTCTTCATCGGAGTCTAGATCGTCTGAGCCTGCCGATAACACTTCACCATCTTCAGCAGCTGCTTTTTCCTTTCTCGTCTTTATAGGACGCGTTTTCTTCACTGAAATGTTACGTAGCATAATTATTTTTTTGCCATTAGAATGATCAATTAAATAGTAACAAACAAATTCTAACTTAAATTATGACAAATTATAAATAATTCATACTTTAATTGACCTCAGCTTTATTTAGCTACACTTGCCATTATTCATTGGTGCAAAAAACTAAAAATAAAATTTTGCATTTCCAGGCTCACTATGTCTCTATATGAGCATAGTGTCCAAAGATAATTAAAAGTAGCTCTACATATCAGTTTGTAGCCTGGATTCTCTCTATTGAATTTGTCTGTGAACTCATTAATGACGAACTTTTTTTAATACAATATTTTACAATATATTAAAGTTTGATGCTTAGTTTTACTGAGTTGCACGTAACAACCAACCTTCGTTTCCATGGCCGTCAAAAATCTTCAACCCGGAAGTCTCAACCTCAGCCTCCTGCAACCAACCTGGAGGATACCCAAGCACTCGCATCCTATAAACGAATGGTGGTAACTCGTTCCGTCGTACGCCTATAGCTTCAAGAAGACGACGACCCCAACGTCCTGGTGTAAATCGTGAAGCCCGTTCTTCATCTTCAAAAAATCGCGTATTCGAACATCTAAAAAGGACCAAACGGAACGGTAGAGCAGTTCGTGTTCTGATTGCTATAAAATTACTTTATTATAATTAAATCAAGAATAATGCTATTATAACATAGTCGCATATCGCATTGAAGTTATATTATGTTAGAGCTCTGCACCAAACATCAAAATAGCTATGAACTACAGTACAGCTCTCTGGTTAAAAACTTACTTTAACGTTTTTTGTCTTCAAATATTGCCGGTATGGCTAAGAAAGCTAAGACTTTTGCTTCAAAGTTGGAAACAACTGGTTCATGCCTTGCCGTGCAACATATGCACATCTAACCTTAAGTTTTATATTTAATCTAACCTTTAAGGTTTCATGTTAAACATGCCTTTACCATTATATATTCTTGCGCATACTTTATCTGCTAAAAAATGTTTATATATCTTACGGCTGTTTTGGTTGTAGTTTCCGACGGTTCTCGGCTATGGCTCTCCGATCAATAGGCTGAGTGCATTCACTCATGTGGTGATCTCCCAGACAGTTGAAACAACTTCTACTTCCAGGATTTCCGCCTGAAGGCGTTACTGCTGAATCATTCTGGTCAAGGAGTGAACTATTTTTCACGCTGTCATAACTGAAACAGATATACATTACTATTAGTTTACTCTGTTACCTTCGAAGAAGATTATTTTCATATTTTCATCGCACGTATGATTCTGTAACAATTTGCTGCAGAAACCTTGCCCTATGTTACAAAGTATTTACGAGAAGGGCAAAGTTCCATGTTGTACAAAAGCAAAGAGCGCTTTATTTAAAACAGACCTATTTATAACGACGATCCCCTATGAGGTGATATGGAAAAAGGAAAAATTTTGTCTAACGAAACTTTATCCCAAACCGTATAGAAACACTATACTGCGAACATTCCAACATTTTTTCGTTCATATGCCTGTTAGAAAGGTTCTACAAAGACCTCTTTACAGAGGCCATTGCCATTCTTAAGCAATAGCGGGCTCTACGTTGATTGTGTTATTTGAGATTGAAGTTACAGTTCACATGCACTTAGCCATCATTATACTAAATATAAAACTTGTAGACATAAAATTTGTTTGCCGTGAGCCGCCGGATTCGCAGGAAAGTTTTCAACGTCGACATATAGCGTTTATACTCACATTTGCTTATGCGGAGGTGCGGCTTCTGTTTTCGCTGTATCAACATAGAAAAGCTGTGAAAGATCCGAATTGTTCTCCCGAATTAGCTGCTCGAGGTGATGTTTCACGTGGCCGAAGTATTTCCTGTAAAAATGATCCGCAAAAACCAGCAGTGAAACCTATGAGATGTCAATAACGATTCTGCTGTTAGAATTCAAACATTTGTTTTAGACCCAAACATAATGCGAAAGTTTAGTCAAGTGGCGACTTTTGTATTATGTTTCTTTTAATAATTTACACAAGTATTTTCATACAACCATGGTTAGGGATACTAGATAGAAATGTATGGCGTTTCTAATGTTATCCTTCAGATCTGCAAAAATGTTTACTTTTTTCGCGCGAAACATGTGCACCAGCTTATGCATCAGTTGTCCCTTCTAACAAAAATTAATAGCTTAAAAGCTTAGTTCCATAGCAACGTTCACCCATTAATACTGATAAGATGCTACGGTAAAGAAAAATTCTACAATTTGATCCTTTTCAGTCCACGCAGCTATATATTATGATATTGAACAGGTGAACGACAAATGCACATATATATATAATCTAGCAGTATAAAGACAATTAAAACTACTGATGCATAGTTGATTCATAACCTTTACAGAAGTGCATGTTTTCGAAAAATACAGCAGTTTTATTAGTTGAGCGTCATTACGGAGAAGTACTGGTCAACGGTGCCAGTATGAAAATGTGTACCGTACATCTACACAAAAAATAAATGTAGAAACATAGATTATTCGTTGCCTTTCAAATACGTTGTATTGACTATGCCAACGACACTGCGCTAATATTGTAACACTCAGCAGAGGCTATTAATTGTCTGTTTGTCATTAGCTAAATTATTGCCTTGAGGCATTACTTATGAAGGTCCTGATTGTGAAATTTAATGATGCAAACTCCGCCTATTTCGAACGATTTTGCAGCAAGCGGCTCCGGAAGAGCGACTTTCTCGGTTTCTTCAGTTAGGGCACTCTCTTCGCCATTATTTGATCGAGGCGCCTAAAGTGATTCACAGACAAACATTAGTTGAAGCAATTTTAGCGTCTTTATACATAGCATTCAACCCATGACTGCCTCATTTTTTCCTTGAGCGCTTGGAAACAGTTCTTCAAATATTGATTAGTATTTCGTTTTCCTGGGAAAAGCTACGCTTGGTTTGGCGCCAAATTTATTCGTTGGCGTTTTTTCAATCGATTTACTGTGTTACATAGTAACCTTTGTGGGGTCACAACAAGTAATCGTGGAAGTTGACAAGGATTGTAGCTTTTAGTTTCACATTATTTCGAACCCGTAAAACAAGAAATATCCACTCACGAACTAACACGAAATGACAATTCGTAATATGGCCAAGAATAAGCAGAAACACGGAAACATTTGCCTGGATGAAACAAAATCGTTTCCATAGCCCAAAAAATGTGTCATTTAAAAAAAATATATATACATATATATTTATTTATATATTAATATATATATATATACATATATAAGGATTATTTATAGCTATTTATTTGTTGTACAAAAAATAATCTTCTAAGGTTTCGGCGGCATAACTGATTTTACGTCAATTGTCAAGCATAGCTTTTGCAAGATACCTCGTCGCCTGATGTCTCACTTGACGTATCCATAGCAATTTCGATTTTCTCCTCGATCGCACTATTATCACCACTGTCAGATTCCATTATTTATTTCGCAAAAAAACTGTACATAAGTTCGGCCCAAAATTTCCGTCTTCCTAACCGGGAGCAGAAAACTATGTTTTGGTAATCGGCAGACAGTATTCAAACATTTTTTTATCTAGTTTGGTGAGCGGGCTTTTTAAATTTCGTATGCCTTTAAAACCGAGCAGCCTGTCGTCGAAACGTTCATTGACTATTGTTATTCCTGTGAAGCACAGCCTGCTTTGTTTCCAGTCTCCCCATGCAGTCATCATGCGAATAAAATGTCGTTATCATCGAAAAAATTAGATACACTCTTTGATCGATTGTTTACGTTAGTAACATATACGCAACAACCAGACACACGCTACTGCCAGCTGGCAATAGATGGGATACAAATACTAAAAAACGTTGCTGGTCTCCAATAGTGAGGACACACGCATGTCAATTGTGCCGGTGTGTGACTTGTTGTGAAGCCTTGCATTCTGTCGATTTTACACGGTCAGTCGGTGAGCGAAGAGGGTGTCACAACCGATCGCCGGCAGTTCGCCGTGTATATGTATGTGTGTTGTTTGGCTAGGGCATCCTGTATGTGACTAAGTTAGTGTCGGCAGCAAGGCCGTCCGCATGCGTACGAGTGCGCCTCCCCAGTGCTGGTGCCGTGTCGTATCATTTCGATAAAGCCCCTGTACCGAACAAACGCCGTAAGAGGTGTTCGTGCTACTCGGTGAATAGCGCGCATTGCGCTTGTTTCCCTCTTATAAAACGTCTATGTACGAGTGAATGCGTGAAACCGAGTGATTCAGTTAAGAACCACTTCAATTGGTCGATAGGCCCTAGGTCGTTCTGATTTGAAGACGACATTCGGCCAGCACTTAAGTCACGACGTTACAGCCACATACCATTACGACGACTGCCATTAAACCATTGTTGACAGTAGTAGTTTGTTCCACACGAAACAAACAAATAAAAAAAACAAAGAAAACGACGCAATGTCCATGTTATCAGGAGTTGGAGGCCCCAGCAGCACCAGCAATAACAACGGCGGTGGCGGTTTCGGCTCAGCCGAGTTCGAAGATGATCTCCTCGTGTTTGGTTACGCGTGCAAGGTGTATCGCGATGACGCCCGGGCGCTCCAGGCTGAGAAGGCACTCATCCCCTGGATGGGCGATGAGCTTATCACCATCGACCGGTTAGTATCACAGCCCTCGGCTAGAGGCCAGAGTCAAACTAAAAAACAAATCGAAACTTAAAAAAAACCAACCCACCAAGTTAACCCCTGTGTCTGCTCACTCTATCCCTTGATCCCAAGATATCGTTTTTCATACTACTGCTGCTTTGTCACGTCCGTAGCAGGTTTTCCCAGAGAAAGTGAAAGAAAGCAAGCTGAGCTCTTCTTCTACTACTACTGCTACCAGTTCTGCTTGCCTTCATTCTCGCCGACAAGATGCCACCACACTACCGCCTGTCTTCCGCGATCACTGCCGCTACGAATCCCAATTCGTACCCTGCTTTACGATGCAGGGCGATGGCGAACCGTCAGTTGCAGCTGCGGCGGCGGCAGCAGCGGTGTCTAGTGGGTGGTTTGAGGCGTCAAATCGGAAGTCCCAAGCGTTTCACGGGGACTGTTGGTTGTAGAGATGGCTGTCTCTCGCGCACGGAAGGATTATAGGCAAGCGCCACTCCTAAGAAATCGCCAAATTTTGAAACGCAATTTCATATCAGACTTAGAAAGAGCCAACTGCTATTTCTATGGTTGTTGTAACTGGACTGGTTGGTATCATCTGCGCGCTTGGTTTGTTGTTGCTCAATAAATTCTCTCCATTTACGGGCAGCGTTATGTGTATAAAATGTTGGTTTACCCTTCCCGAGTGGGTGAGCTATGTCGGTGGGTCTGCGTTAGTCCTACTGCATAGGTTCACGACATATGAGAGCAATAGACAACAAATACTTGTGTGCATATACAATAGGAACAAGAACGGGTTAGTCACGGGGATTCTACGGGCATTGAGACCCGGTGGTGACAGGTATCTACCAGTGGCTGTCGGTGGCTCTAGGTATCATGTGGATTTGGCAATTCGATGGAGTGCTTTTACAGCAGCCCCTGCGAACGCTATCGATCGTATGGAGATTTCGAACGCGGATGATCCGGACCTATGGATGCAAGTAAGATTTTAGTCCTAAATGGACTACTCACGTAAGATTTTCACGTATTTATTCGTATCATGATCTCATCTCGTAATCTTTCTATCAATGTCTTTGTTCGTAATGCAAAAGTATAACATGCCACTTTTAATTAGTAACCTTTCGTGCTTAGTTTTACACTTTATGTACTTCTATAGATTTACTGGTAATCTGAACAGTAAACATGTCGATCGTTTTTACGTTTCCAACATTTAGACAGGTTTTTATTAACTTGATGTGAGATAGTACATTTTCACTGCGTTATTTCAGCTGTTTTGTTTTCGAGCTGCTTATTAAAAGCTGAATGACTACACAGCAACAACCCTTGGATTTATGCAGATTTAAATTTGAAAAAAATAACTTATTACAGCTATTGCGTTAGTGTTTCACACTAAACGCTCGTAAGCTACTTGGGTGCATACAGTCTTTGAGAACCTAAAAGTGCCAAACAAAGTTCTAACAGAGAAACAAGCGTAGCTTGTAGCTTCAAAAAGATCACTTTCTCAGCATTCGGCGAGCCATTCTATATGGTAGTTCATTGCCTGTGTTAACATGGTAATTCGACTATTTAAGGTACGACGGTCGAGGTCACCTGAGTTCGCTCGAGGAGTTTGAGCCCCGTCAAGGCGTCTGGGAGGAGCACTTCGGCTCGCTTGATCCTGAGGAGGCCGCTGAGGAGCAAATGGCGGAGGAAGAACGCTGGCTTTCACTCAACGAGTATGAAGAGGAAACGAGAGGTGAGCAAAGAATCTTAGAGAAAGAAAACTATTCTTATGAAGCTCTGAGGTGTCCAAAATAGACTAGTTATTGGGATTCTAACATATTATTTTTTTCACGTTTATAGAAGAGATTCTAAAACGGGCAGCGGCTCCAGCCGAAAACTTTGCTGAAATCGGGTTCAACTATGATAATTACGATAGTCAGGACAGCGGCGATCGAAAGGATGACACTGTTGGCGTTGAAAATCGACCTGATGATTTTGTCGACCCAGATGACAAACCATACAAAGTGCCCAAAGGGCTTACGTTGCCAGTAACTGTACCGAGGGTAGGTAATTTAATGCTGTAATTTAATAAATCCAGTTTCTTTCCTGGTCTTTAAATTTAACTGTTTTTGCGGAGTAATTTGTAATGGCTGGTACACTAAAGTGGATAAAATTCATTCAATTTTTATGAAAGCCTATTTGAAGCTGATTGAGCGTGAATTTAGCCACGTGCTGTGTGCTTGTGTTGTAGCCCGAAACCCGCCGCGAACACACAATCATCGAAAAAACTGCACAGTTCATTGCCCGTCAAGGTGGACAGCTTGAAGTGGTGATTCGAGTAAAGCAAAAGAACAATGCCCAGTTTGCTTTTCTTGATATAGAACACCCTCTCAACCTATATTATCGCTACCTCGTACAACAAATTAAGAGTGGAGCCTATAGGCCTGCAGTGCAGGATGATAATGGTAAGTCAAATCTCTATATAGCAGATTTGCTAGTATTCGTTGCTAAGTAGTATTCGTTTTCATGACATATTTTGGATGACGGTATTTGCGCATGTCATACTACGAACTTGTTTCATCAGATATCTTAATGCCTTTTTCATTATTTGGTAAAGTATTGGTAAAGAGTATCGCGGAACTTTTTTCATTTAGTCGTGAATCTTGCTCATAAAACTGCAAAAGAGTTAACTGTTTTCGAGCAATATTTCTCTTAAATTAGTAAGTAATATTAATGCGTCTCAGTTACAAAAATAGTTTTACAAAGTTAGTTTACAATGTCTTACTCTGATTCAATGCGGTGTATTAAATCCAGTAAACATAGTAGTTTCCCCCCAAATTAACCTCAAAATCTCGATTAACCCACTTAACGATGTGTCGATATTATCATTTTAGAATCAGGCAGTGACTCCGATTCCGATTTTGACGGCGGTTACCTTCATCCGTCATTGTTCGCCTCGAAAGGCAGCTCTTCCAAGTCTTCGGGACCACCTGAGGCTCTAAAAAACATTTTCAAGGCGCAAGCGTCTAAAACGAAAGGTACTTGCGCCTACTCACAGTTAATTGACAAAATTCGGCCCAGCATTGAGCTGGATCAGGAAGCGAGCAATGGACCCACAGCAGTTGAGAACGTTGGCAGTGTAGAGAGTGCCAGCAATGGAGATTCAAATGGAACCCCTGCGCGAGAAGAGCTTGCTGACACAGAGATTGTTTCTGGAACTGGTATTGCAGAAGACACCACTCCTCAGGGTGATTCTGCCGGGGCAGACTCAGTAGTTGTTGGCTTCGAGGCGCTTGTTGCCGTGATGCCTCCGCCACCTGACGTACAACCAATCGTAGATAAAATGGCGGAGTATGTAGCAAAAAATGGGCTCGACTTTGAGGAATCTATTAGAGCTAAAGGTATGCATTAGTGGTGTTTAATCACTGCATGGTTAATTATACAAAGATAGAAAGCACGTAATTAGTCATCAGATAATAAAGCAAATGATTAGCTATAGAAATGTTAATATTTATATGGATACTGAGAAATTTAAAAAATGAGATGGTTCGTGTTATTTCGTAATTTTTAAAGGATAGTCAATTGTTTTTGGAATAGATTGAAGAACACTGTTGGAGTCGATAGTAAACTGTTTTTCAATTAATAAGCTCTTTGTTAAGATTTTCGATAAATATACTCGTTACATTAGATGTGTCTGAAATGCTCGAATTTAAGAAATGATAAGATTTGATAATTTTATTTATAATCGTATTTATCAATTTGCAGGCGATCCAAAGTTCAGCTTCGTCGATCTCGGAAATGAATTCTATGAGTATTATCAATTTAAGGTCAAAGAATTCAGTCTGACTTTGAATGAAAGTACTGGTAAAGCTAGTGCAAAAAGCGATCAAGAGACGACAGCGCTGCCGGTCTCAACCGACAAACCTGTAAAGGTGAGCAAATCTCCGAATGCCCTTGAAAGAATCGCTCTTGAGAACTCCCTACATACGTCACCGGAGCGAACGCCAAAGGAACGGCGGGTGGAAAAGAAAAAGATGAAGATCAGCCTGAAGTGTCAGGAAAACGGCGGCGACAAAAAGAAGGAACAGACAAGCTCTGGTGTGTCAACAGCGCCATCTAACGGAGAAACAACTAGCATGATTGGTCCCTTATTGCCCTCGCTATATGACGACGAGGACGTTGAGGTTCGGGAAGACATTCTTGAAGAACTATCGAAAGCCGAAAAGAGGGCTTTATTAACTGCTGTAGTAAATAATACCAATCGAAAAACAGAAAACATCGCGGACGATAAAAAAGGCGATACAGGGGACATGTCGAAAGAGAGGCGACAAAGCGAAAGCGTTGAAAAAAGGAAAAATACCGATAAGGACAAGTCGAGAGATAAAAGTCATCATAAAGGAGAACGAAGTCGAAATGATGAAAAATACCAGAGAAGCAGCCGGGAACGACAGCGTGAGAGGGGTGATAAAAGTCGGGAGAAGGACAAAAGGCGTTGTATCGATGAAGTATCGCCCGATGCACACAATACGGACACTAGCAATTTAAGTCGAATGAAAAATGGTGGGAGTGGATCCAGCCGATCGGAAAGGGGTGACGGAGACGATGAACTAAAAAGAAAGCAATTAGAAAGAAAGAAAAAGCTAGCTGCGTTCTTGACGATGGTAAAAGAGAAGGATGGCGCAGGTTACAGCGACAAGAAAGAGGATATGGTACAGACTGACCTAAAAGCGAAAATTCGACATCTTAAACGAGCTATGGCAGATTCTGATGAAGAGCCAGCTTTAGGTGAAGCTGACTCACGGAGACCGCCTGACGAGCGGGTGGTCAAAGTACCTGTTATTAAGGTTTCAAAAGAGAAGGAAGAGCCACGACATGCAAAAATGAATTTAAAGAAACTTCGAAAAGAAACCCTGGAAGAAGGAGAACTCGTAGAAAATAGAACCTATGATAGGTAAGTTAAATTCATAATATCAGGCTTAGTTTATTAGAAAATAAAGATCGTCCGACTATTATCTCTGCACCGGTAAGGGGAAAAGCTAGTTGATGCTGCGATCCTTAGTTCTACTGTTCATTGACAGTTTTCATTGAAACTTACGTAACCGAATAAAATAGGAAATTTGTTTCCATAGTGGTGATGACTCCTATGAGCGACGTCGCCGAAGATCGCGTGACAGAAAACGTAGAATATCGTCATCATCGAAAAGTCGATCATCTTCCTCCGACCGCGAGTACAGTCGAAGCCGAAGGCGACACCATAAACATCACAAAAGTAAGAGGAATTTATGGTCAAACAAGCCGGAATCGATCATCGCGCGTACAAGTCGAATATGTGCTGACCTTAAAAAATTATTCGATCTTAATTTTGTGATGGCTCCTTTTCAGGAGAACATTTCGGTTTTTCGGTTATTTCGTTCCACTTCTGATATACCCACGGAATTCCATCGTTTGATTTCGCCTCTTATTCGAAATAAACCTGATGTCATTGATGATCAAAACAAAAAAAACAAATGACTTTTATATTTCGGAATAGGAGACCAGTAACAATTTGCACATAAGTATTAAGGTCAAGTCAAAATTCTGCTAAATCCATTGTGAGAAATGTTTGTTTCGTGGATGTTGATTTACTCTAGTGTATCAGCATTGACAGGTCATATGAAAAAAAACAAGACGACCAATTTTCATATTACGTTGACTGAATTTCAGGTAAATCATCGCGGAGGAATCGCGACTAAAAACCAAAACACGCATCATATAAACCTGGGAACACATTGACCAACACTTATACAAGCAATGTCCAGAAGCGCATCGTATTGTATATATGCATACATAATTTATTGAGAAACACTGTGTATGATGGCAGTGATATTGTTGTAAATGTTATGTAATAAAGAATACTTTATTAAAACAGAAGTGAATTCGACTTGTTTTAGTAATCATAAACTAAACAGGAGCATTAAGTGTGGAAAATTCGTTATAACATTGACAAAAGATACTGTCAGTTATAAAGCCTGTTAATTGAGATAAATCATAACACTATATCAAACGCAAATATACCTTTCAGCATATGACGTTGTTTTAAAAAACAAATTCGGTTGTTGTCCGTTGAAATACATTATTTAGTCATAGAGCTTTCCCACAATAGATACAATTTAATTTACAATTAATTGCGAACTGCAGAGCGGGACTATGTTTTTTTCACATGCTTATAAATACTTAACTTTATTTACATCAAATATTGATAAATCAAGGAAATGTGCAAGCTTTATGCTGGCACACAGGTCTTCGTATAAATGGTGATAAATGCAAAATCATTTGTCATGTTGTACACGGGTATGCGACCCTACAAATTTTATGGTAAATCTGAGATCACAACTCCTCCTTCGTGATATCAGTGCCAGTTTGGCCTGTCCTGATGGCATCACTGCCTTGATCGAACTTTCCTTCGAGGAGGGCAGAGTCTTCCGTATCTGAGAAGTAATTTTCTTCTCCTGTATAATGAGTTGGGTAAACAATAAGGGGATAGGCCGAGGCAGCACGGAGAGTTCTTGGTGCGAAAGCGTTTTTCCAATCAGATCGCGGGTGCCTAAAGGTCGGCTAGATTTAACAATTAATTTTACTTTGCCTTGCGGCTACAACCACTTCTTAGATAGCTGAATGTCTAGCATTTCCAGTGAACCCTGTGTTAATCGTACGTTTGGGATTAAACGTTTGATAAAAGAATACAAAAATATCAAATCAAAACAAACCAATAAGTACTTCTGTTACTAGTAAGTGCTCAGAGTTAAAACACACATTAAATAAGAGTACTTCTTGTCATGTATGTAACTTCGTAATCCATTTTTGGCCTGAAAACCTAAATATAAATACGCATAACGCTATAATGTTGACCTCCATAATGAGTTATAGTCATTTAGGTATATATTTATTAGTCAAATCTAGCAATAAATATGCTACAAACCTGTCAAACATGATCGGTATATATTCATCGACTGGGACTATCTTTGAGAGCGGTTCACCATCGATCAATTTTTGAGCACCTCTTCGATTAATGTAGTAACTGAGGGTCCAGTATGAATAATCAACTTGAACAAGTTGATCGGTACCCGTTAGGTACGGCTCGCTGGCGTTTGCTAACCGCTTTCGACCTAGATAGACCAGTTCTAGATGCCCTTGATCACGAATCGCCTTTACAGTTTCCATCACCCTAATATTGAAATTTGCAGTTAGGGTCAGGTTAACGTATATAAACAAATATAACCGGTCTATGAGTTAGCGCTTCCTATTTAGCTCAAGGTTTCAAGTACCTCCGTAAGTTATAGCTCATTACCTTTTCCGGAAGTAAGGTACGAAGTGAATATCGTCTTCGAAGATAATTGCTTCCCTGTAACCTTGTTTTAGGATGTCCTGCCAAATATTATAATGGCTCAGGAAGCAACCGACCTCGCCGAGTGTGAGATTGCGATCCCGGTACGGATCTCGATATTCAGGTAACTGGCGAATGCCAAGAGATTCTTTCATTTTAGCGCTGATCTTCATCCCATCGACAGCAGGCATATAGTTATATCTAACCCCTAGCTCCGTAAAGCAATATCTGATAACACAGTTCATACAAATTATGTTAGTATGTATATACTTTTAACAAGTTCCTAATGTTCCCTACGAACAATTCTTTAAAACTAAATGCAGGGCATAGTCATACTGGAAATAACAATGCTGTTCTCAAGGCTAAAGGGGTGATTTTTTTACCATGGTTTCTATCGTTCTCTGTCATACATAATCTTTCAATAATAGTCATACTTCGTTATCATACCATGGTGCCCTATAATTCTTAAAGTGGCTCTGCAGTATGACAATACACTTCAAATTCTCAAAATGCTGTACAAATATTTATCAAAATAATGCGACCTTGACTGATACAATACGTGATAGTACATATATCAAACATCAGCTAAAGTAGTATTATCTCAAACGGAGCCAATTACGAGCTCAAGAATCTAGGAGACTAGAAGAACCAACTAGAAGAAATCTAGTCAATATTTAAGTGCGATAATAATTTAGATTAACCTTTTTAGTGCATATATTATAGATTACTTACTTCATTCGATCATGTCGGTCGCGCCTTCTTTGGAGGTTAATAAGATAAACTTGATCAACTCCAAGTGAGTCCTTCACCGGTTTTCGTGTTAGTCGACGGAGAACGTCTGACTCTGGCAAAGGTTGGTCCTTATGTGTCACATCGACCTATAGGACGCTCACAGCATAATTATCATGTTGGAATATTAAAAATGATCGGATTGAAAAAAAAAAAAGAGCTAAATTCATTCAGACTTTTACATCTGATGCGTGCTCTACAGAATCCCTTTAGATACTGGAACAAATCCAAATGTCAAAAGATATAGTCAGCTGTTGTAATGACTACTGTTGTAATGTAACTCGTTTAACTTCGTATATTTTTTGTAATTACTTTAGTGTAGTAGTGGATTAAATTTACCTTTAGGTTAACTAGTTCCTGCTGTTCCATACTGACTGTACCCGTTGAGGCAAGCATCCAGCCATGGATCTAAAAATGGTAAAAATGCCAATCATATGAATTTGCAGATATAGGATCAATTATATAAGAATTCACGTTAAGGTTAGAAATGCTATGCATTTGAGCAGTTTGGAGAGAGGTATGCCCTTCATAAACAAAACGGAAAAATTATTTGTAATCGGTATTCGTTTAAAGGAGAGCTTCTCACTTTTCTGTTTGTAATGAATTGGTCGATTTTTGCTTTTTGAGCTGAGCGAGCGAACACTATGATATCATCAAGAGGCAAGCTTTTCTCTTGAGCTGGATCAAGGATTTCCCGACGGAAGGTTAGCCAGTCGCTGTTTCTTCCTCTCAGATCGACCAATACGGCTGAATGGACCAAAGCTGCCGGATGGATACCTATTAGCTCACGTTCGACTATTTTCATGTAGTTCTTCGAACGAACATAATACCTGTAACAGCCAGCAAGTATTCATTACTGTAATTTAATCGCAATGACTTCTATCATTTACGTGCTTATCATGGAGGGTTCTTTATTAACAGCAGTATAGAACAATACAGTACGAAGTTTTACACTTTTCAGTTCTACCATAGGTTGCCCATATCCATATTGCATAGTAGTAATCTTTGTTTTTGCGTATAAAGAGGATAGACGTAAGCTCAGACTAAGCAAACCAAGTGATTATACCTTTGGTTCTATAATTATGTTTTCATTTTTCTTAATTCAAAGCGGTAGAATTGAAAGAGATCACTGTGATAACGTAAGTTGTGGGCGCATTTTCTAGTAAGTCTGGATGTGCGTTTAGCTCTTTCCGTTTTTGAAATCTTTACATCATTTTTTTAATAGAAACAGAAAAACAGATAATTAAAAAGGTTTTGAATTATTGTATAATCATTTTTATAAAATGTATCGTAAACTGGAAATGGGAGAGATCATTTTTGATTCACATTTTTGAATGTGTAAAACGTGAAGCATTGTCAAGGATTTTGAAATTTTACTTTGAATCTAACCATTATTACTGCATGGCAGCATGAAATGTAAATAATGAACAAAACATGAGACCTTTTTTAACACAAAAAATAGAACTTGAAGTTTGAGAAATGACTAACATTTTAATGTTCAGTGCTATTTAAAGTATTAGGGTATTTGATTAAGGAAAAAATGAATTATTGAACGCAGTGGAAGTAACAGAGTAGTCAAATAGTGGCAAAAATAAAACAAAAATAGCGAAGAAAATTCTAAAAAAATACAGACTAATATACTACTAGATATACTATATAAACTAATATAATTTCTTCTAAATCTATTTGCCTTAAATCTTGTGACTATCTGGTGATAGAACCGATAGAAATTCAGGACCATAATGCCTGGAATTTCTAACTGTCATCATAATAGGGGATTGTGTACCACTAGTTCAAAAACACGGAAAAGGTTAAATGGTAGACTGTCGGGCTTAATCAGGTTAAAAAAAATTACTAACTAATTCCATCATTTTAGTCGAGAATCGTAAATTTCACAGGGGTAGAATGGCGGGCAAGCACTTTTAGCAGATTTAGAGAAAGTAGGAACACTCCAAACCATAGTGATCAAATATAATGCCTATCGACTTCTCGTTAGAGAAACAAAATCGATTAATCGAAAGCCTAGTCAAGACGGAAGCGAGCATTAAAAAAAACAAAAAAAAAGATGTCCAAGTCAAAAGAATATTATATCTTAGTGTACCCTCACTAATTCTTTGGTTTCGGGGAATTTATATGACTAAAAGAAACATGAAGTAATAAGCCACCCTCAAAGGCAACCTAGAGGAAGCGATAAAGTAAAATATAGGCATAAAATACAATACACCATGCCGACGGTCAGTGAAAACTGACGGTACGGACCTTTAACACCATAACTGCAGAAGCCGGAACCGCTTCCTTAAAAACTGTCGTTGCAGAAAGAAGTAGAGGCTACTGTAGGACAGCGAATGATGGATAAAAGGGACATTATTTATAAAAGAGACGGGACTGAGATGACATAATTACTTAGTGGTAACGATGAAAAATCGGTGTTGTATGCAAGAATAAAGTACTCTTATCTGTGTGATGTAGCGGAAGCCATAGCGCTAAAATAGTGTAACAAATACGGTTAACTTTAAATTGAAGGTGAATCGAATGATACGAATTTCATACCTCTTTCAAAGAAGCAAATAAGATTAGTATTAAGATGTCAAAAACGATAATAGCTGAAACAATTTTAGCATAACCTGCAGATGCGGAATTCTTTGTCTTATACTTTTTTTAGGTGAACGCTACAATTTTCGAAATAAATTGAAATTCCTGACAAAGGAATTACTCTGTATCCTATTATGAGCATCTTGAATCCACTTGGTAGTAGGTGCCCGTTGGCTAAAATAATAGGATGGCTATCGACAAACTAATACAAAAAAGCGGAAATATGTTTGTAACTGGATTACTTGTCTTTGAAGTTCATTAGATTGTTTGTTTTGCATGTACGTGCCGTTGCGCACCCTAGTTTATCCATTTCACCCCAGAAGTTACTATATAATGACATCGATTGCAGAAGTGGAGCAATCACAGTTCGGTTTTCAGCCATCAGATCCTGAAGGAGGTTTTCATTCGTGATGAAGGCGTCTGTATCCAGAAACCAGACGAATGGTATCTTTTGCTCCCTGGCGTAAGATAATGCATCTTCTTTGTGTCGAATCAGCGTCTTGTATCGCGATACTGGCCAGTTGTGCTTCGTAGGGTTGTCCTCATATTCCTGGCACAGTTCAAAATAAATATTAGAGTTTTATCGAATGATCATACCTTTAAGGAAATTTTAAGCGCTAAATCCGATTACGTTACTGTACCCGATTATATTGCTGTATCGTGCAAAATTGCCACCGTATCATTATATATGCCTATTTATATGCCTAGACAATGTACTCCTATTTCACCACGGAGTTCAGGCCTATGGGCGGCAAGGCAGATTGCATCTTTCGTATTGTTTGTAATAAGCAATATGAATCTTATCTAATACACTGCGTCGATGTTGTTACGAATTAGACAGACATTCAGCCAACCTGAGGAAGCATCCGAATGTCTACGGACGCGCTATGATAAAACCTGGCGTTTTTTTCTAGCCAAACATCAAGCAGATGCGGGGTATCATCTCGGTTATGATCTGAGCGAATCCACAAACCTTAAATATGAAACACAACATAATCAACACTCGATAACATATCCCAGTTGAACTGAAGGCACATGCGAAGTATCCAATTTTGTAGAAGCAGAGAGGCGTGTATGCGTTTACCATGAACGTTAACAATGTGATACGTTCTTAAAACGTATTTAAAGCATGTTCAGTGTTAAACAAAAAATACAAATGCTCATATATAATTGAGTTTCCGACGGGCGGAACTGTTTTACCGCATCACAGTCAAATGGCGTTACCGATATTTTTCTTGGGATAGCTTAGCCGTTCGAAGCCTCCAAAAAATGTGGAAATAAGATGTTCCTCATTAGAAGCAAGAATCACAACAAGCACATCTGGACGTTCTGGTTTTGAAATGTAACTCTCTCTAGTCGTCTCCGAAACAACTAATGGCAACAAACATGTCAGAATCACCAATAGCTGGCACATCTTGCCTGCAATATGGAGACACACGAACATAACAACGGTAAATCTCGCATATACAACGTGACCTTACAAGAAGGGATAGCCTTATATGTTTAGGACAATAGCAGTTCTCTATATGTGACCTCACAGACCTACACACATGCTTCATAGGGATGGAACTAAATTATTGAATACCATTCTGTATTACAGAACGCTACACAAATGCATGTTCTATTGTGCAGATTGTAAAAATGACGGATGATTTTCTTTTACCTGTTATTTTAGTTGAGAATGCAGATCCAGAAGGCAACCAGTAACTAATCAATGGAAGCTCCATCTAGGAACATAGCGATAGCATGTACATGCGGAAACGTTCAACGTTCCAGCCATAAGGCTTCCGATACGTGGCAGGTACCACGCCAAAGTCGGCGGCATAGCCCTTCGCTATGGCACTGCGCCCCCATCGAAGAGTCCATCACTTCTCCAGCGTTGATACAGACAGACATCTATGCCGAACTCTTGATGTCATTGGTCTCTGCAAGCGTGGTAACAGAACGGATTCTTGGTGTTGACATTTATGGAAATGCACTCACATACAGACACAGTCACTGCGCTTCCAAAGTATGCAGAGATTTTTCCTGGGAAGCCTCTAGCGAGAGGCACCCAACTGCCAGCACGAAGCCGCAGTCAAGATAGAAGATTCCAGCTAGTCATGACACACCATGACCGAACGGACTCTGTCTAATGTATTACAAAATAGGTGGCCCCTGTGAAACACGCAGAGGAGAAAATAAGGGTGAAATTACGCGCGTTTGTTACATTCGTAAATGGGTTACAGTAGGTTTTTTTCATATCTAGTAGTAGGATTAGGTTAGTCTTATATAGCTTACTTGCAGGTTAGAGTAAACTTAAGCTAGTTAGACCGTGCCGGCTTAATAAGACGATACTCGAAACAGCGTATAGCGTGGCAGTACTTACGAATATTCAAAATAAGTATTTTCATTTTCAATTTAAAGGTCTGGTATGTTTGTTATGAAATATTATTCTGGGTTCGATGGCCAACTATCGCTAGACTATCCGTAAATCTATAGTTTCTTTTTGTATGTAGCCCGAAACAAATCCATTAGATTTTCATAATGCTCTAAACGAAACTCAAGCAGTGAGGCTGTTATCGCGCTCTACAATACAGAACAAAGAAGTAAAACTATCGAAGGTAATCGTTGATACCTTGCGTCAGCTGAATGTCTGTAATTCACTTAAATAATAACGGGTTTCCGTATGGGTTACGACACCAATCTGAATAAATTAGATCTCACCACATAACCATATCCACCTTTTTCACCGTGAAATAAAGTTTAGTATAATATTCATTTTTTAATGTTTTGGACTCCTTGCTTGGCCTGGTTAAGTTGATTTTGGAAAGAACAAACACAGCCATCGTAGTTCGAAACATCTCATTGAAGAGTGCTAATTGTTAGATCACGCCGAGAGAGGCAGTACAGCTCAGAGTGGACGGCTGCGATAGATGATCAGTCCATTTCTCGGAGAACCACAGAATCGACACTGAGCTCTCGGATCATCAATCCCAGACATAGTTACGCGGCGGCGGCGGGCTCGCGCGAGAAACTCAGCCTATTTTCAATAGTTTTCAAAAAGGTATTCACAGTACTGTTTAAGTTTTCCAGGCATCATGATTATAAATAACATCTTTAGTTAAAATTTTTATCTTTCAACTTTGCGACGAAAAAATGTAAGGTGAAAACCTTCGTTGAATACATTGACTTCTACAATTTTCTGAGCACCTGTTTATACTATCAACTAATTTATTGTGACTAAAAGGGTCATCTATGAACTAATAAGAAAAACTAGGCCAGAATAATATTGATTACTTTGACTAGCATCGCGTCACAGCAGCAATTGAAATCTTGAAGAAAATATATAAACAATTAATTTATATAAAATCAATATATCCCGTCAACGTTTGCACGTACGAGGGTGTTGCGAGAACACTGTGTGTGTAAAGTTTTAGGTACACTCGACTACACCGCCCAGCCATTAACACTAGCTCAGTCCTAACTGCTTTTTTTTTTAAGTAAACAAAGAAAGTGGTTACTTTTATCATTATATGTCTAAATGCACGACGTGGCTTGCCGAGCTTTGCTAGCTTCGTTTAAAAAATACAGAATTGATATACAGAAATTGTACCAAAGTGCTTCAAGTGGTTTTGCAATACATATTCGTTTAATTTTTTTGCATTGATTTTTGTAAATGTATGAAGTTAAATCTCTGCAAAATTACCTTTGCTAAGTTTAACCTAATGTTAACCGGGACCAGATTTACCGAACCAACAATTATCATAGTTAAAATAGTAAAAACCTCAATTTTTGCCAGAGAGCTACGCAGGTGTGTTACGTAAAAACCAAGTGCACTGACTATAATGGAAAACGAATGCAAAATTAATCATTGCGTTGAACTAAACTAGCGTTAAAATACATATTTCACGGAATAGCCCAATTTAAAACGTCAGAGAATTACCACACAGTCACTCAGCTGAGCTCTCGTAACAGTGCTGGGCGATACGTTATCACGCTTGAATATCAAATCTCTGCCCTATTTGCCCTACCATGCGCGCTCGCTGGTGCCCCATCGTTTGCTTCGTTGTTTAAAATTCAAAATCTTTTCGAAAAAACCCATATTCGATTTAATCTGCCTACTGAGCTCTCTAGCTGCACCTGAACTATATGAAGCCTATTTGCTGTCTAAAATTTGCCTGTTCAACGGTGAGTGCGGACAACACTGCCGTTGTTCATATTATAAAACGTAGTTAGCATAAAAATCAAGGGGGATGTTATAATCGCCAGTCAATCAAAGCATATCGTCGTTGAGATTAGTTCCGATCGCTTTCAGCTGCCGAAAAAAGGTCAAATGCACGAGCGCATATTTTAATACAGAAAAAAAAAAACGTTAAGCAAAATTCTATATTCGAAACCGCACAAACCTTATAGCTGTTTCAATGGCCTTTACGCTCTCGTCGATTATTTTTATCTGAAACTTTAGCTTAGCAGCCGGCCTGGCTGTTTCGGTCATAAGCCAGTAAGGTTGCCTCAGATCGGGGGAGGTTATCCCTCAGAAATGTGCAAATATGCGACAAATTGCGTGACGTCGCTTTCTGACTTACTACGAAATCGGGTTTGTTTTTCGTATATTTATTATTCCTTAATATATTGGATATATTAATTTATGCGAGTATTTGAATAAATCTAGTGTAAAATACTCTCTTTTATGAGGTGCTACGGAGTTGTTGAGAGGGAGAATGAAATATTTTGGTTTCGTGTAGGATCATTAGCAAGTTTGCTGCATGTTTAATCTGTTTAACAGTGAACCAAAAAGTCGTGAACGGTTTAGATCGGACGCGTGAATCATCGCTGGTGTTTGTGAATAGTGACAGTACAACGAAGTGATGCAGCTAAAATGGGGTTTTGTTAGCATCTGCAGGAACTTTTCTATATATTTTTATACTTTTGCACATTAGAGATGTATGTTCCGTACCATCAAACGCTCGTAACAATGTTTCTCTGGCTCCTTTTCTCTTCCGTGCTTGCTACTTCCCAAGTAAACTCAGTCACTTATTACATCGAAAATTTATTATTTGAAATACTTGTCGAAACACTTGATCTAAACGAAGATACTTGAGAACATACATTTTAGTAGAACTCAGTTACGCATTTTTGTTAAGCTTAATTAAATGGCACATAGCTTCTATGATTTTAAGAAGATCGCGCAATTTCCCATCGGGGTACTACGTAAACGCTTAAAAACCCGTAACCCTTTATGGACTCACGTTCCCACGTAGCGATATCACAGATAGTGTCATTCTATTACACAAAAATAAATAGCAAAGACACGGAACATCGCTGGAAATGGATAGGGACCACGCGTAAATTAACGCTCTTTTAGTACATAGTGTCTGTGTTTTCATTCTTAAGGAACTGTCTTTTGACTGCTAAACTGGAGCGGAGTTTTCAACTACCGTGGGGGTTGTTTGTTGTGAAGCTATGCCACTGACTATACTTGAAACGCGATTAGATATATTTAGTCTTAAAGCCTTTAGATACGTTGTAACCCCCTTAACGACAAAAAAAAATCGACTATTTCATGTCTCAAAGGTAACGCTACTCTATCGAGGGTTTGTTCAACTTTTTGAACGTGCTTTCAGAGTTATTTTTCGAGCGAACTCAAACAACTACGCAACTTTATGAGAATGTGTTTCTTCTTCTTGGACGTCTTATTTGGTATATGGTTTTATATGGCTTACAGAACTTTTTCCAACACTGCAAGTCTGACATTCCCAGTGCCCGGTAGATAATTTTGCTTTGCACTGCTTGGCATTAGGATTGCATTAATTGGTGGTTTATTTGATGATTTTATTGTTAAAGCAATACATACATAATAACTCTGATTGACAAAGCAGATTTAGTCTGTAGAATATAGTAAATTCATTAAATACCGCAAGAGTAACCTATCTGGGAAAACTATGGGTGTTATTAATCAAATTAAATTATCCCATTCCTCCAGAAAGTCTAAGGATCTTGAATAAAAAAAAACACGTCTCTTCTGCTTATGTCCACAGATGTCAGGTGGCGCTTTCTGGAGTGTGTCATTGTGGGTCATTCTTCAGGCGGAATTTCTCCCTTTCATTTCTGCTGCTCCTGTAAATGTCATTGTCCGACCGGGTAGTGGCACGCACGTTCAAGTCGGGCCCATGAACGCGATAGTGCAGCCTGGTTATTCGATATTTAGACCATTGGGAATACTGGTTGATGTACCGTAAGTATGAGATGCTCAAAGTAGTACAGTGTATTGCTTCCTATATTAAGGTACTGAATATTTGAACAAGAAACTCTATGGATTTGTCTTTCAAATTTAGGATGAGAAACCCCAATTACTGGCGAAGTCTTAGAAAGACGGAGTTTAGAAAGCTTATAAAAGTCAATGTCGCTTTTACTAGTTAAGCGAAGAATAGACCTATTTCGAGATTTGACTGTATGTTTGATATATTTTCAGTTTTTTGGAGTTTGATATCTCATATTGTACAAAAGAGCTTCTAAAAGATTTCCGCTTTACGTCAAATCATTGTTACGATACGAGTCAAGCAAGATTTCGACGCCAATGTTCGTGGAGCACGTATTTTTTCTCACAGCTCTACATGCCTACATTTGAATATCAAAAATAATTCAGTTAGGAGAAAGTTCGGTACGTATAATTCTATTTGTTTGCACTGAGTCTTTGGCTGAATCTAGATTTTCCAGCATGCTTCTAATAAAAGAGCTTGAATTATAACGTATTATAAAGTCAGCATTACACTTAGCTGTCGTCATCATTGTTTTCTAGGTTTCAAACTTTGCACATGGCTGCGGTCGATTGCGCTTATTATAATTGCGAATTTGAAAACGACCGCGCTAACCACTAAACCTGATCACTGTACAACAAGTAGGCCCGGCTGCAGGTTGCTCCATTGATGATCGAATTAGAATTCGCCTGTGATAGCAGGCTGCATCTTGTATGTCCCCTTCTGAACTGTCATCGGCTTTCTGTGTCAGCTTTCGGCTATCTGTAGATTATCGTCAGATCACGCCGATTTTGGCGGAGCGCCTTGCAATTCAACAGGGCGCACTTCTGTAAAGTATGATAAAAAAAAAGAAACAAGTATATGATGGAAGATGTGATCACAGTTCGTGATGTTGGTGTATGATTTTACAATGCTTAAAGACGGTGTTTACTGGCTGCTGATATAAATTTGATTTCCACTTTTCTTCTGGACCTGTACACAATGCAAGCAAGAGATTATCAGCAGTCAGTGGATTCTAATATATATCATGCTACTGAATTTAGATAAGTACTATTGACTAATGCTTACTTTTTTTAGTAGACATATACCAAAAGAATAGACTTTTATAAAATAGCACATATATGATTCAAAGTACTGTTCCTAGAGCAGTTGACCCGGTCTTTTATAACGTGTGCTCTTGTGCAGGCAAAGCACTTAATAGTGTTTTGATTGCTTTTGTTTGCAATAAGTTTATAATGGCATACGAGCGCATAGTCCGATAACGGGCTTCTTTTTCTTTGTTTATTCATCAAACGTTACACACCATTTGTTTGTTCTATGAAACGTACATCTGCTTCTAATACACACGGACTGTATGAACCTACAACAGTTTGAGTAACATTCTAAATAAGGGCCTTATAAAAACATTATTCTCTTTATTATCTATTTTCGACGTTCCCAAAAAATATCTGTAATTAAATGTCATAGGGTATCGTGTTTGAATCACGTCTATCTGCATTGTTTTTCCACTTAGGACGACGGACAAACATAAGGCTTGAGCTTACTTTTGATACACTAATCATTAGTGGTTCTGAAAAAGTATCCACACACCAGTGCAAACATCGCACGCGTGAAGGTGAATCCAGTTACCATAGAACTTCAACTCTTATGTGTCCTCAAATTTCTTAAGTATTCTGTTCGACTCCCGGCACGTCTCATTTAATTGTTGTCATTTCTGTTTAAATATTTCTTATATTTCTTTCTTAAGTCATATTTGTCAGCCCCTAAAAGAGTAAAACGAGGTTTGTTCTCTCGTTCGACTTCGTTTTACGTCTGTGTTTGAATTTCAATTCTTTTCTTTCTCCTGTTTCCTCGCACTTCTTCCATTTCATCTCAGTTTTTCCTGGCGCCGAATCTTTCCCCGGTTAGCGCATCCCCCCTGCTAGCCCCTGCCGTCTTCACCGATCGCCTCACGCACCGGCCGAGTTACTTCCATTGGTTTGGCTCCCTGTCTGTCTCTCTTGCTTTTCTTTACATGGTTCTCCTGACCGGGAATCATTTACCCCTAACTCCTTTTTATCCTACTTGTTCTCTCCCCGTCCTTATCAACCAGTTTGCCTTTCAACAGCACCGCTTCGATTTCACTTTTCGTCTTTGTTGCTGGTACGCCTTTTTCACCGACTGACTCCCGACCGCTGGCTTCTTCGGGACCACCCATAGCTGGTGTTGGGGGATAGCTCGTTCAGGGCCATTGGGTCAGGCGAACAGGGTGCTGGGTTGCACAAGATCCACCAGCTCTGTCTACGACAGAGAAATGGCACAGACACGTAAAGAGTCTTGGGGGATCGGGAACACTCCTTGTACGTGCGTGGCCTCTTTTGCCGTCTCTCTGCTGCTGCCTTAGCGTTTCTGTTTCTTCTTCTAGAGCAGAATTTCCCGGCGAAACTCCTTCATCTTGGCCCCAAACCCTTACCGACGATTCTTCCTGTTTAGTCCCCCATTTTTTCGAGTGAAAAACCAACCTCGCTTTGCACACATCGTAAGCAGTAGCGGCCACGGCGTCTGGCCTAGCTCCCAGAGTAGCATGAAGCGTGGAGTGGCAAATGGCACAGCGGATACGAGAATACAGAAGGATCTCTAGCACACTACAGATGTGTGATCGCTGCATGCGTGTCTTTGGGAAGGGCTAAAGCGGGGTGGTAGGTTTGAGTCCCTTTTATTCATGTGCGACTGCCATTCCTCGTCGGGGGCGGCTGCAGCCGCTACCGTAGCCGGCCAGCGGAGAATGAAGCAGCGGCTCCCGTTTTGTTAGTGTCGACTGAGATAAATCACCCACAGGCTGCGTCGTCCTGTTCTTTTAGCTGCTTCTGTCCCGTGACGGCGAGCTGTGCACGCGCTACTTGTAAACCGAGCGTAATTCCTCATTTAGCGTCTTCGTTTTCATCTCGTTCTCTTCAATCCGTCCCTGGTGGATCGCGAGCTTTGTGATGATATCCAGCAGTTCCGAGAACCTGCCTTGGCTCAAGCTTGCAGCTGCTCATACCGATTGTCATGTTTCATCCAAGAGCCTTTTACCTGTATAATGTATGTGCATGCTATGGGCACAGTGCGATGTCTCTATAGCAATATATAAAATAGACAAATAAAAAGAAAAAGGGAAACGCCCATTTATCACAACGAGCGGTATAGTGATAAGCAATACCTTTCCACAACGTTCCACACGTTCGACAGTAATATCCAGTGTTTAGGATTATTCGAATGCATATAGGGAACTTTTGCTGTACTCTACTACAGAATACTACAGAAAAGTAGAGGTTCTACTACAGAATTATGAGGCAATTTTTGACGACGGTCTGAGATCAGAGGGGGCATTCTTTATAGGTATCTACCACAGGTTGCAATTCACATTACCGGTATGTGCCTTAGCCGATCCGATCTGACAAGTATTTATAATATTTCATTTCTCAGTTATTTTCTGTGACACTAGATGCGGCCGATTAGAACGATGGCGATAGTGGTCATGACCGCATTATCTCCTGGGTATTCACACAGAATGAGTGTTTTTATAATGCCGCCTTACTCCTATACAAAGGTCAATATATAGGCGCATTTTTTCGGCCTTGTCGTTGTATTGTTGCTGCTACCGCCGTAAGTCGCCTTCAGCTTCAGCCGAAATTTGGTTTGTTTCCTCCGTTAGCCTCCTGCCTGTTTGTCTACACCAGCTCTGCATAAATAGAAACTAGCAGTCGACAAGGCCATGATGGTGAATTACTTCTTAAGACGAAACACGAAGCGAAGTGAGCCTTTTCATTGCGCTACAGAACATTTGCACCTATCAGTGTCGATGTTCTGTTTCGAGTTTGTCCTCCCCGCCCTATCTCTCTTAAGCCCCCTTCCCCATCTTCTGTCTCGTTGTTCTTATGAATCTTCCAAATCTTTCACTTGATATCACCAGCCATAGCCATCACGGACGCCACCATCGTCATCCGTTTCCTTCGGCTTCTTTCTTCGTCGTCATCGACAAAACCCATCGCAGGTTGTTCTCCTATCAGCGTCGTCAGCGGGCCAATGCGGAGGTATTCCTAAATGGGGTGCAGATACGGTAATATGCCGAGCACTGGCAGCAGTGGCGGTCTGAACAAAATTTTGCAAGAGTGTTTCTCTTTTTTTTTTTTTTTGCTTTCACCCGCCTTTCGGTGTGCTCCGTTTCTACCTTTCTTTGAATCATCACTACTGCCATCTTTTACTCATGTCGAATGTTTTTACTCGTCCCGACGCTACCCTTTTGCCTACACGTCACACCGCATAAGTCGATTCTTTCTTCTCTTTTTTCCTGTATTGTGACCATTCGCAAAGGATAGGGTATCCATTCAACTGAGAAGCTATCTGTGATAAATAGTTTTCCGTACTAGCCTATTTTTGTTTCTATTTTTCGCCGTGTTTCTGTTTGGCGGTTCACTAGCAGTGCGAAGTCCTTCTTAAATAAACCCAAGGGCATATCCAAACGTCAAAATTAAACGTTTTGGGATTCTCATTGTCAAAACTTAACCTATAGTAGTAGGTCATTCTAGGAATAGACTCCATAAAACGACAGTATCTTATCAGGCGATTTAAAGTGATCGTAATTTTTCCTTTCTTTTACGCAAATCGATGAGGAACGCGATATGTGGTAGTTAGGTTCAAGAAGACCTGTGTATATGTTGTCTCCATTCATCCTTCACTTTACTTGCACTTGCGGTCACCTAAGGACCAGCATTTAGTGTCTGCTAGCAGTCAATTAGGAAAGGTAGACGCTTGGCCTTAGCTGCCTCTGCTAACCGGCTGATCTCCTAAGCTGTTAACACTTATTGATATTTATGTCTTGCCCCTATGTCTCATGCTAACGCTGCTTCTGAAACGAAACGCTCGCTTGCCGATCTGTGTTGATGGCAGTCTTTAGCACGCGAAACAGGAGAGTCTCAAAGACTAAACATCCGAAAACGATGCCGTTCGTTTTGCACGCTCATCTAAATCCATATGTATCTGTAGGAAGGACTTTCTGTTCGTACCTTGTAATGGCTGTCAAGCGAATGGGATAGGGTGGACCCTGAGGAATATATACAAGGGCCATGCATATATATATATATCTGTGTGTTTGGACTACTCCTACCCCGCAAGGAGGCTCTTTGCTTAATCGTCGACTTGGTTGTCGTTGGCGTTAAATGCCTTGCCTCAGCAATTGGTTGCTTTTGTCGTTACTGCCGCTAGCTTCTAATGAAGCAATTGGCAGAATGGACTTAGACCTTTCGTGCTTCTAGGAAGGATCACCGTGACGAAGCACATAAAAACTCGGGCAATCTAAAAGGAAAAAAAAAGCAAATTAGAGCTTCAAATATATTTCAAAGGACTCTGAAGGCGATTGAAGTCAAATGTAAGAATTACTTGTGGTCATTCGTCAAAATAGAAGCTCGCCTCAGTAGCGAAACCCTACAAAGATGAATTTCCTAGAGCATAACTGCATCTATCAACAACGGCTAACTTCATACCGTAATGTGTTCTTTTACTGATGCTGAAGCAAAAAAAAGCGCTGTCTTTAATATCTGCCATGTTAACAGGCTTCTTTAGTGTGCGAAAACCATTAGTGAATGATAGTTTAGTTGCATAGAAAAGGCGAAAACAGTACAGTAGAAAGCTCAGATATGCGATTAAATGAGACTGACCGTCCATGCGGTCAAATAATATTCACGAACTGGTCTCCATTTACATACACTCGATGTTGTTTAATGGAATTAGTCCGTAAGAAGGTCGAGGTAAGCCCGGTTCGCAGGGCGTGCTTGAGAGATGCGTCCAGCTCTCTCCTTCCATCCGTCCTACTGTTTACTGCGCCTAATGAGACATTTGTGAGAGATGGGTGGTCCGTACTGCGTATACTGACGTATAATGACATTCTGCATCAATGAGAAATTTCCAAGTGAGCCTTTAACGATATGCAACACGAACGTCGAGAACATTATATACATGACTGCAACATGCTGGTCGTAGCTTCGTCTTTGGTTAGTGAAAGACTGACCCTATCGAGGTCTACGCCCTCAAAATTCCAAAACCAATTATAAAATAGACAAAGGCGTTAATAAACGTTGACCGATATTAGCCTATCTCATATTATATATATATATATATATATATATATATATATATAGAAAAGTGGATCAAAGTAATAAATTCGCCGAGGCAGACAGTAGTGGGTAGTTCTCGGAATTTGCGCTTAAAAAGAATTTTTAAAAAGGCTTTTATAAGACTAACCGAAAGAGTTTTAATGATTAAGGTTTAAAGTGCTTAAGAATTCATCAAAATTACTTTTTTTCCATTTAAAAGGGCAGGGTGACAGGCCATTTAAAAGAGGAGGCTATCAATTACAAATCTACATACGTTTGAAGAATTGAGATGTCTTGCGCCTGTGCACTTTGAAAACCTTTGACCCGGTATCAGCCCAAAATTTAATTCCATGGACATTTTCTATATGCAGCCTATTTGAGCAATACTCCAACCCTTTGACACCTACTAACGTCGCTTGACGGAAGGTAGATATTGGAAAATTATTTGTGGACTAAAGAAAGGATATTAAATTTAAAAAAATAATTAGCGAATTGACGCCTTAATTGTATCGAATCGTACCGAACAACACTTAGCGAGCATAAATTTATGTTGCTGAAGTTTTTTTAAAACGAGGCATAAGAAAAAATCACGGTTCGAATGTGTCACCCTGATAGAGCACTCTACACGTAATTATATCTTCCAGAGGCTTACCCGTGCACCACTTTAGTTTCCTACGGAAAATCGAAATGAAAAGTTATGTAGGTCAAGATTTATTTGATGTGGTGGTTTTTACAAAGCAAAAATAATTAAAGCAGGGTACGCGTTCTCAATCTGGCCAACTAATAATCTTGTGCGATGAAGCAGTCACTCAATGAAGAAAGCCTTTTTCTTAAAGGAAGAGTTGTAATTCTGATTATGGAAGATGATGTTTTATGTGCCGAGCTGGATAGGTCAAACATCAACATTTGTGTAGCATAGCTGTCATGAAGTTTCTCAGAGCTCAGAATGTAAAGCTTGGTTTTGAACGTATTCTGCTATAAAGGATTGTCGATGGTAAATCAATGGTCCACGATCGTGAGAATACCGAATGTGATACATGTGCTGAAGATGTTTATTTAATAGGTCACTTAGTAATAAAAAAGATAGATTAATTCATGAAAAAATTAGGAGTCGTAGTGTTACATTTTTCAACTTTTAGTTATCATTATCATGCTTCTTTTAAATAGTAATCCTTAAATACGTTCGATATTTCTCGAAATATTCGACGTTGTCTATGCGATAATTGTCTGTATAGTCTTTATATTTCGAGCTTTATGTCCGATATCGTCGTTAGGTATTCTATCTCGCGGCTGCTCCTAGCACGAAACGAAGTCCGTCTATGCTCGTGTTCAAACCTAGACCACAGCGTATCCCTAAGGTTAGCAGGCAAATGAAAGTAAAGTTGTCGCGGGTCATAGAAATCGTTTAGCTGTCGTCTTCTAGGATGTTTTTTCCACGAATACCCGTGAAGGTCTCAAAAAAGAGCCACAAAGCGGGACTGAGCTGGCGTCTATAATATGTTCACGCTCTGAAGTTTGCCATTAATTAAGTGAAAAACGTTTACCAAAAGGTAACACTTTTTTCATCGAACGAAACTACACTCTGACATTACCGAAGCGACGAAACTTTTCTCTGTTCATGCCTGTCAAAAAATTGGATGTATTGCAACTAACATGGCTAGCGCTTTTTTTCTTTGAGCAAAAGGTTTACATAACATTGTTGTACTCACCATTTTGCAGATATTCTGTTCGATCGGTTCTGTTCTTCTTAAGTAAGCTTCTCTGCTTACCAAGTAGTTAATTAAAGTAGTATTAAAAAAAGGTAATTTATAAAAAGCTGATCTTAGTGTATCTGTCATTTGAATTTCCAGGACTATCCTATATTTGCGCGTTGTTAGCCATCCCCTAGGAGGAACAGGGTAAGTGCCTAACACAGCGTTGATAATGTTCGAGCAGACAATTAAAACATGATCTGGTTATTTTTAAAGGTATGCTAAGGAAAAGTTTTCCTTAGCACACCTTTAATCTTATAAAATAATCTTATAAAAAACATGTCTTATTTTTCTGGTTCGCTCTCACCTGAGATAAAAGTTCGTCTGCTATTTAGTGGCCTTTGCTACCCACCCTTTTTTAAAACTTCGGTTCAAAAACTGCCGCATTCAGAAAATCATTTTCTAATAATTATTAACATGACCAAAATCAAATCTAGAAACATCAGAATTCACCAAATGAACATTTAAAAAATCTATTATTTCCTTCAATGTCAACAGTCAATCGAGAGCCCTCTTCCCACATCAGTAGGTTGAGGCGACTCACACTCGGATGACCATTTGCTATACAGCAATCAACTGTTTTTTCGCTTCTGTAGCCGCTTCGTAAAACCTGGCTCTCATTGTCAGTTTGCTGATTTTGCAAGCTCGATAAATCGTTGTTTCCCGTCGTTTCCCAACCGCTGTTCTCATTCGTAGATTCCATAAATCAGCACACAAGCCCAGATTCATACACACAAATACCCGATTTGCCCCTAGCTATTCCCCTCCCATCAGCCTTCTACTTTTTTTTAGCTTTCGGAGAGTTTCGCTAAGTGAGAAGAGAAGGCCTTGCCTCGCGGCCGGCACTAGTAGCAGCAGCTCTTCGAAACTTAGACGAACGCAAGGTACTTTATGATAAACACGAAAACTCCAAGACAGAGTATTCCTCCCAAAGAGGTTCGGGATTCTTGTATCCCCTGTTTTCGGCCACGACCGCATTATTTCTTCTCCCCAAGGAGAAAAAAGGTAGTACTAGCAACCGAAGAGAAGATGTCTCTGCGCTGCCCCGACATTTCATACGCCGTGTTGTTAACTCTAAATACCTCTCCCAGTCTCCGACAAAACGCAGTCATGCACACCCTATTCCCCCAAAAAACAATTTTGACCTTCACAAGCTTTCGTTGACCCGCTCTATCCCCTTTCTGTGGCATACACGGGTCGGCCCTCGTACCCAAAGCACACAGCACGACTGTCTGTCTGGCTACGTTATGCGTTTGCCCACACTTGCACGCCCGCTTTTTATTTTTGTTTATCTTACGCTTCCTAGGTAGTTGCTGCAATCAGATATATTTTTTGCTTATCCCCACCTCGTCTTGTGCGATCCTTCGGACCTCTTGGAGCGGGAGAGCACTTGCTTTTTCCCCCATTTTCACATCTTGATGATTACGACTCTTACGACCACAGCCTGTGTATATATATATGTATAAGACATGCGAATAGGGGAGATATAACATGGGAAAGGGGGAGCCTGTCGACAGGGTCTAGACGTCTCCCGGTATCCCCGTATCTATTCGTATGTATGGGTAGAAACGCTGTTTGTCCAGTAGAGGGAGGTAGAGGAGGAACCGAACCTGTTCTTCGAAAGGAGCGCACAGGCCGGGGGCAAGCAGACAGAAAGCATTGCGATAGAGCTCTTGCCCTTAAAAGGCATCGTGCTAGCAGGCGAAATGTTGTCGTGAAAAGAGGAATACAGTAATGTGTCTGTCTGTGTGTGTGCGGGCGCCCGAGTCTGTGTAAGAAAAGAAGAGGCTACGAGAGCTATGTTCGTAAGGCCCGTTGCCCCTTTCCTACTCACAGGCGGCACCATGATGATGATGGTGATCTTGGTGGTGGCGGTGATGATGACGCGATAAATGCTGTTATTATGATTTACGACCTGCCAGTATGCCGCCAGCAAGCGGCCATACTATTTAGCAGCTATGTCTGCTACGGCTGCTACCATCTCTGGTCCCGCCAGCGCTGCAATTCGCTTCAATGGTGGAGCTAGCGGCTGCCGGTTCCTGCGTCGGAGGAATGGAAGGTATCGTAGGACTTTTCGGTTATCACCGGGGCCAGGTCAGGTCAGACTGAGAAGGCAGCGCTTCCACGCTCATGTGAAAAACTCGATGTACTTATGCAGCGGGCAGGCTCTTTCTGCGCGGTCGATGCCCGGCAGACCACAGCCAAGAGGAAACAAGGAGGCGGCCGCCGACGTGTGGCCATGCCGAGTGAACGGAAGTGGAGGGGGGGCTGTCTGTTGTCGTCGTTGCGTTTTTGTTGATGATGCTTAGAAGAAATGCAGGGAAGGAACCTGCTTTGGCTCTGTCCAACAAACGCGAGGGACATTCTTATGTAGAATATGTTTGCAATAGTTAGCAAAAAATAATCCTTATGGTAAAGTTTGATACGTTGTGCTTGCACATTGGATCCCTTAAGCATTTATTATAACTGTATGTGTAGATAAATATAATCCTATTAGATAAAATCTACGTTTTGGTTCGGGAAAGCGGTCTGGAAGGATATACGGATTGCTTATCCATGTGACGTTATGTACTATAAATAAAACAGTATTCCAAGATTTTTAAATATTGATTAGCTGTCCAGATAGACCCATATTTCGCCCAAATCAGGCTATTCTAAACGGGTCAAAATGTCTTGTATTTATGCTCTTTATTTTATCAATGTAAAAGTTGGAATATCTTTCGCAAGCTGCAAGTTAGTTTATTAAGGCCACGATTTTAGGCATACGATATTAATATGACAATGTGGATTGACGTGTCGAATCTTACATCTAAGTTAAGGGATAATTGCTACATTTTATTATTTTTATTTATTAAAGAGATTATTTCGCATTGATGACATGATTTCCAGTGTCAACATTAATCTTCCAATCCTAGATAAAATGCGGAGCTATGCGAAACTTCCTGCTGCACTTGACGATTCTGTCGACGGGGAAAGCGTTGACGGTAGGATCTTCCAGTTTTAACAATCAAATGACGACCTTTGTTCACAAGGCTTAGCAGTTGTTTTATTGTATATATATTCACAATTGTATTTATGTAGGACAAGTTTGTTGATGTGTTCAGTATCGAGTTCCACCGAGGAACTCACAAGATAGGTTTTTCAGGCATCCTATTGGTTCTACTGAGAATTCGTTAGCCAAACTACGCTGAATTGGTAAATTGG